>NC_133331.1:158552622-158728411 GCF_042186555.1 Aquarana catesbeiana | reverse complement strand
TGTGACGTTAACCCCTCGTGTACACTATAACAGTGGATAAATGCATGCATATTACACAGAACAGCAATTTAGATGCAAAAAGGGTAGCAATCTGAAATATTAAAATATTTGTGACATATTAAAATGAATGTAATGCAAAACAAATTCAACTGTAGTAAATTGCTTTAATCACTGGAGGGACTATAAAGACCCTCCAGTGGTAAACCACATTTATAACAACTATATAAAAACTATGTAAAAATCTGATAAAATCTATATTGTATATGGAGAGAAAGGTTGCCATATCTCCAAAATATTAAAACAGTTTAAAAGGACAGGAATTAAAATACATATATAATTATGTAAAAAGCTTTAATAATATGTGGCTTCTTAGGCAACTATGTGTTAAGCCCTATAGGGAGACCACATGGAAAAATATAATATCATCCAACTGACTTCATTGCGCACATCAATGTGTTATCACAGTTTGTACGGCCGCCCTTAAATGTTTGAATAAAGTTATGACACTGAAATTAAAAATTAAAAATTGCATATACAGCAAAGATGAGCTATTGAACACTAAGGACATCAATCTCTTCGTTGAGGCCCTCAGGTGAAAGGGACCCCAATGAATAAATCCAAAAAGTGTCCCCTTCGACAAAGAAGGGAGAACCTTTCATTATCCGTTAGGGTGCCCCTAGGCATGGCCTCAGTTGCGCGTACTTCTATTTGTCCAAACGTTTTATTGTGCACCTGACGAAAGTGACGCGGAACACTGTTTGACACAACCCTTCTTGGTTAGTCTGCGATGCTCAACTATTCTAGTACGCAAAGTGCGTATAGTGCGACCCACATATAGAAGACCGCATGAGCAACGTAAGACATAAATGACATATTCAGTAGAGCAGGTGATAAATTATTTGATCTTGAAAGACCTGCCTCTATTGGTAGTTATCTCTGAACAGCCATGGGGGACTGACTGGCAAGTGAGACATCCTCTCTTCCGACATTGGAAAATCCCGGCCCTTTTGTCAAAATAGGTTCTGATGTCAAACAGGGGTCCACTATGGGGTTTTGTTAACTTACTGGGGGCAATGATGTTTTTTACCGTACGCGAACGTTTAAAGGTTATTTGTGGTTTTGGAGGAAGAGCAGGGGCCAGGACATGGTCAAGTTTTAAAATGTCATAGTGTTTATATATTATTTTGGTAATGGCCCTATATTTAGTATTGAATGTTGATATGAATCTGGCTGTAGATCTAGATATTTATATTAAAGAGGGCGCTCGGCCCAGGAACAATGGTCCATCAATCGTTACAATCACCTTGTCAAGGGACATGCACCATCAGTTGATGAGACTTTTTTAATCAAGACTCCAAAGGGAGTGTTGCAACCCGAATAAAAGCGAAAACTAGACGAGTTAGAAGAGGAGGAAGACAGCCCCAGGCTGAACAAAAAGGAGAGGACAGACACCGAGGAAATGATAGCACCATAAAAATATTCAATCTATCTACTCATAATCTAACAACAGCGGAATCGATCCTACTTAGGAAAGGTTTGAGTTTCTCCCCCTCCATAGGTCCAACTAAATTTGGTTTGTTTAAAGATTTAAATAAATGTATTTGTTCTCTCTCCTTAAAACAACATTATGCCAAGCTTGGTGCTTTCAACACCAAGATTGTAAATTTAACACCTGAAGTTATAGATGATGATGTCACCCTCCATTCCCACAATGAGGTTTTACAGGTTCTAGAGGAGTTATGAGCAGAAGGCAATATAGAAAGTGAGACACAAGGCCCTTTCCAAGACCCAGATATTATACATACTGGTTTAAAACCTCCATCTATATTTAATCCAACAAACTCTAAAGTTCCACACATTGAAACATTTTATCAACCCGTTTACAAAGATTGTATTGAGTTGTGCGATGCCCCAATGAGTAAGAAGTCTTGTAATCTTAGTTCAGCTGAACGGCAAGCTCTTACAGATCCAACAATAAACAGAAATATTATAGTTAGGCTGACAAAGGAGGCAGTTTGGTGGTTCAAGACAGACCAGACTACCTCCGAGAGGCACATCAGCTTTTATCAGATGTGGACACTTATTTAGCCTCGGTTCACACCAGAGGTGGCACGACTTGCAGGTCGCCTCACCGAGGCAACCTGCACATGACTGCCTGGGCGACTTGCAAAACGACTTCTGTATAGAAGTCTATGCAAGTCGCCCCAAGTCGCCCCCAAAGTTGTACAGGAACCTTTTTCTAAGTCGGAGCGACTTGCATCGCTCCCCTTAGAACGGTTCCATAGCACAGAACGGGAGGCGACTTGTCAGGCGACTAGGTCGCCTGACAAGTCGTCCCTGTGGTAACTGAGCCTTAAGACTCCCTTCTGATCCCCTTCCAAACTGTCAATGTGAATTGACTACTCTTGTTGAGGCAGCCTGCAGGGATGGTGTATTAAACGTTAAGGAAAAATGTTTTCTGCTTCCAAAAGTATGTAGCACTCCCTATTTCTATCACCTCCCAAAGGTGCATAAATCTCTGATTGATCCTCCAGGGAGACCCATCATAGCTAGTACTAATAGTTTTACCAGTGGCCTGTCAGTCTATATAGACCACCTACTGCAACCTATGGTGTGTCAACTAGCATCATACATCAGAGATTCTAGCCATGTCATCGATATTTTAAAGGACTATTCCTGGCATGATGAATATATGTGGGCTTCGCTAGATGTGGCCTCACTGTACACATCAATACCACATGAGGTGGGTATTACTGTATTACTGCTTTTTTATAGCTTTTTACATAGTTTTTATATAGTTGTTATAAATGTGGTTTACCACTGGAGGGTCTTTATAGTCCCTCCAGTGATTATAGCGATTTACTACAGTTGAATTTGTTTTGCATTACATTCATTCTAATATGTCACAAATATTTTAATATTTCAGATTGCTACCTTTGTTGCATCTAAATTGCTGTTCTGTGTAATATGCATGCATTTTTTTCACTGTTATAGTGTACAAGAGGGGTTAACATCACAAGAGCTAATAGCCCTTCTCCCTCCACACCTATATGCTTATATATCTGCCTGCTGCCATTGGCTCCCTATGACTTTGAGAAAGCGCAGGAGCGTGAAACATGTAAGTCACGGTCGCCACGGCTACTTTGAGCTTGCGATCCGCCTAGCTTCCTGGTACTCCCCATTTCCGGCCCTGACCCTGCCTCTCGGCTTCCAGATTCAGTGCGCGCCATCCAGAGCGCCCTCCAGCATGCCAGGTTCCAGCCAGCTTGACCGAGGTCGTTCAGAGGCGCGTTCTACAATACACCTCGTGGATCACAGCAAGTTTGATATCTGGAATACAGCCACTAAGTGCACCTTAGAGAGAGGTGTCTCTACACTTCTATTTTTCTCCCTGTACATTGAGCCATTGGGTCTGACAATTAGGATCGGAGCTTGGAGCAAACTTGCTGACATTAACTCCTTGTCATCTGGAAGTCATGGTGGTATCGTATATACTAATTTTCGGATTACTTCAACCATGATAATGAGTTGTGCTTATGAAGTCTAATAATTTTATCATCTCATTTTTTTCATAGACAGTTGTTTTAATTTCAAATCTCAGCATGAATCCAATAAATGAACTTTATTGATTATACCATCAGCAATAGTTCTTTACTACTGGTCTAATTGAGCGCTGCATTTTAGTTTATGTATTTATTTATTTTTAATCCTATATTTCTCTTTTAATAATTCTTTTTTAAACCTGACTGGGTCTTTTCCCCCTTGCAACTATTATTTCATCTTTATTTTATTTTCTTTATAGTTTTTTTAACTGCTAATATTAAATTAGTGTATTTATAAAAAAAAATGCGTAGCAATTTACCCAGTAAAAGCACATGCACAGTATATTGGCTCTGTACGGATAGGGCAAGAGAAAAAAAAAGAAGAAAAAAAGATGATGGCTGTTATTAGGCCATTTATTATTCCGGACAAATGTTTCATTTAGTTTTGTTAGTTGAGTTAAAGGATAAGTTCAACATATAAAAAAAAAAGCAAAAAAAAAAAAAAATTATATATATATATATATATATATATATATATATATATATATATATATATATATATACATATATATACACACACATGTTTTTGTAGGTTTATTTGTATTTTTTTACAATTGAGCCTGCAAAGCATTGCACCCGCAATCAGTGCTGAGAGCTGTTTTTAATTTCAAATCTCAGCATGCATCCAATAAATGAACTTTATTGATTATACCATCAGCAATAGTTCTTTACTACTGGTCTAATTGAGCGCTGCATTTTAGTTTATTTTTGTTGTCTACTTTTCTTCCAGAAGTTTGCAGCTGCACTGGTGTCCAGCTATTCCTTGCATAATTGTTATGAAACGACTAAAGTTTCTAATGACTGCCAGTTTTAGTGTTTCAGAACTCTTTTTGTTTTCTGTAAAAAAAATAAATAATGTTTAATAAACATTCATACTCACCAAGGTGGATGCAGCATCAGTCCCCCACCGCCACTAAAACTGAACTGAGGGATCAAAGACCACAATCACTCAATTTTCAGTGAGCAAAGGGCTGGTAACTGTCATTGGAGCGCCGGGCTATGGACGGGCAAGAGCAGCTAGCTCAGTCTCCCAGCGACACGCTGAAAGGCTGAACTAGCTGTCGGTCAGGCATCTGAGTGGGTCCCAAAATAATAGAGTCCGGATCCTTCCAGAGTCTGGACTGGCTCAGTGACGTCAGCTGCCAGCAGGTTTTAGTCCACTGTCCACTGAATACCGGTCACATGAGTGCAAAACAAGAGAAGCATTGGCTGTCACAGAATTCAAAAGACATATGCTGCCTAATTCAATGCGCCTCAATGCACGGGCATTGTGTGAATAGGTCCTAACCTCACCAAAGCCTTTGACACAGTTCTTCATAAATGCTTAATTTGCAAATTGAGGTCTGTTGGCATTGATGATATTGTATGTACCTGGATAGGAAACTGACTACAGGATTGTGTTAAGAAGGTGGTAATAAATAGCATATCGTCACAAACTACAAGGCCAATAATAACACGTTATCTCCTCCGATTCCGCAAATGAACTGAAAAGCGAGAAATGAAAAGCACGAATCAACACTCACCAAACTTCTACTAAAACGAAATTAGCAGAAGGAGCCTAAAGAGTGGCGCTAAAGAGCTGAAAAACCATGTAGTACGTCACTACGTTTGTAATTGTTGGCGAACAATTGTGTGCCGTGTGTATGCAAGACAAGTTTGGGCCAACGCCCTTCGGACAAAAGTCCACGGTTTTGTTGGCCAACAATCCGATCAGGTGTACGAGGATTTAGTCCCACTGATTGTGCCCAAGTCAGTCTCCATTCAGTCACTCCTGTACTCTCCTTCTCTGTCTCACAGTGGATTATTCCTCCAACTCCCTGCCCCACCTATGTATTCTTTTCTGCTCTCCTCCCTCCAGCTCTGCCTCCCTGACCCAATCACAGCCAATCACCTACATTCAGGTCTTCTATCTTATCTTATCTAGTGGGGCTTCTCACTCCTCTCTTCTAGTCCCACCCCCCTCAATTCTGCTATAAATCTCCCATCCCCCTATCTAATGTAACTTCTACTCCCCCTCTACACTAACATCACCCCCTACACACTCCATTCCCCTCTACAAATCTCTGGATTACTGCTTAGCCACCACTATGTAACCCTTTGCAAACTGATCTGGCTTAACCACGGGGTAGACACCATCACTACTATATTGCAATACATTGGTTGATTTGCACTGGATATTCATTTATAGATTTTACCATTGCACTTATAAGTCAATTTGTAGAATTGTATAAAGGAAGTGTAGGGTTGTCTATTTGTATAAAGAGGCCAGGACATACTGATCACCATTGTATGCCATTAGGAAGAAAGCTCCACTTGCTCACCACACCCACTTTTTGGGCACACCCACACCCGCATTAGCACCCTCACTTTTACCTCAAGCACCACCATAGCACCCCCCAAAAAAATTGTCTGAAGCTGCCCCTGCCCGGATTAGATTAAAATTTTGCCGCCCTATCCCTCCCTTCAAGTTTTTTTTTTCTCCATCTTATCTTAACATTTAGTAGTCCTATCCCCCAAAAATTCTAAGAAGCATCTTTTATTTATCTCATGGATGAAATGTGAGAAATAATGTATATATCATAAATCATTTCATAAACACATACCACATACACTGCATATATCATTTGAGGAAAATAGGTTTATAAAATAGTTTATCGTTTGCCAATAAAAAAAGAAATATGGACCCGGATTTCATTTTAACCACTTTTGGACCAGCCGGGGTTGGCTGGGCAAATCGACATTACCTTACGTTGCTTCACCCTTTGGCCACTAGGGGCGCGCGCGCCCACAGCCGATGCAAGTGCCCGGCGGGCGTGATGACTGCCGGGCACCCATGATCGCTCGTGACAGAGCGAGAACCGGGATCTGTGTGTGTAAACACACAAATCCCGGTTCTTTCAGGGGAGTAGAGACAGATCGTGTGTTCCACCTGAGTATGAACACCGATCTCTCTTCCCCTAGACAGTCCCATTCCCCCCACAGTTAGAACACACCTAGGGAACACAGTTAACCCCTTGATCGCCCCCTATTGTTAACCCCTTCCCTGCCAGTGACATTTATACAGTAATCAGTGCAATTTTATAGCACTGATCGCTGTATAATTGTCAATGGTCCCAAAAATATGTCAAAAGTGTCCAATTTGTCCGTCGCAGTCCTGATAAAAATCGCAGATCGCCGCCATTACTAGTAAAAAAAATAATTATAATAAAAATGCCATAAATCTATCCCCTATTTTGTAGATGCTATAACTTTTGCGCAAACCAATCAATATACGCTTATTGTGCTTTTTTTTTTACAAAAAACATGTAGAAGAATACATATCGGCCTAACCAAAAGAAAGCTCTATTTGTGGGGAAAAAAAAGACGTCAATTTTGTTTGGGTACAGTGTCGCACGTTCACGCAATTGTCAGTTAAATTGACGCAGTGCCGTATCACAAAAAATGACCTGGTCATTGAACAGCCAAATCTTCCGGGGCTGAAGTGGTTAAAAATCTGGTCACCTTATAGGAGTAATCAAGGACCATTACAATGAAAGTTCAGGAACCTATCTGTATAAGACATGACAGAGGCTAGCATGATTTTTACCCATTTTAATGGCTTGCCGTTTAACCTATAGCAGTTTTACTGCTACAGGGTGGCAGCTGTGTGCTGGATCACATGTGTACATGTGATTCTGCCTGTAGGAGGCGCGTGCGTCGCCAGAGGGCCACTTCTGCTGTAATAATTCACAGCAGGAGCCTATCTGCGGGTGCCTGGCACCTGCTGATCATTGGCAATACGCAGAGAACTGAGATATGCCGAACATATACCTATCAAGGCATATCTCAGTTCTGACAGGGGGCAAGGAATGGATTATGTGTTCCTGCAAAGCAGAGACTAGAATCCAATACTTCCCATAGTAAAAGCAGCACACAGTTAACCCTTTGATCACCCTAGATGTTAATCCCTTCCCTGCCAGTGTCATTAGTACAGTGACAGTGCATATTTTTAGCACAAATCACTGTATTAGTGTCACTGGTTCCAGGAAAAGTGTCAAAATGTCCGCTGCATTAACGCAGTCATGCTATAAGTCACTGATCGCTGCCATTACTAGTATACTAGTATAAAATAAATAAAGAAAAACTCCATAAATATATCCTATAGTTTGTAGACACTATTACTAGGGATGCACTGATACCATTTTTTTTACAATGAGTACAAGTACCGATACTTTTTTTTAGTACTCGCCGATACCAATTACCGATGCCTACAGCAACTGTTTTAACTTCAGCTGTCAGCAATGGTTCAAAGCATTGAAAAGTTATTTACAAATGAAATAAATTGATTTATTTTTTTTATTGAGCACTTTTTCAATGTGAAATGTGAAAATATATGTTAATATATATGTGTAAAAATATTCACTAACAAAGCAAACAAAAAAAAAAAGTTTTAATTATTTATCGTGTTTGATCTGCAGATGAAAAAACAGAAACATACAAAAAGAAACAATGTTTCTTTTTATTTTAGTGTTTCAGGGCTGAGCAATGTTGGTAATAAACATTGCTGGCTGCTTTTTTTTTTTTTTTTTTTGACAGCTCCAATTACTGGACTTCTTTAGCACCGGGGAGACCCACTGACAGCTCAAAGAGCCAAGCCTGAAGGTATCGGTGCATTTGCACGAGTACCGATACTTGTGCAAATACTTGGTATCAGCACTGATACTAGTATCGGAGCAACCCTAGCTATAACCATTTATTATATGCTTATTGGGATTTCTTTTTACCAAAAATATGTAGCAGAATACACATTGGCCTAAATTTATCAAGAAATTCGATTTTTTAACAATTTTTTATTGGATGTGTTTTATAGCAGAAAGCACAGTGGTGTGGTGATAGCACTCTCGCCTAGCAGTAAGAAGGGTCGCTGGTTCGAATCCCAACCACGACACTACCTGCCTGGAGTTTGCATGTTCTCCCTGTGTCTGCGTGGGTTTCCTCCGGGTACTCCGGTTTCCTCCCACACTCCAAAGACATGCTGGTAGGTTAATTGGATCCTGTCAAAATTGTCCCTAGTATGTATGAATGTGAGTTAGGGACCTTAGATTGTAAGCTCCTTGAGGGTAGGGACTGATGTGAATGTATAATATATATGTAAAGCGCTGCGTAAATTGACGGCGCTATATAAGTACCTGAAATAAATAATAAATAAAAAATTTTGTTTTTTTTTATTCTAAAATTTTCGGTGTATTTCTGTTTATAGCAGTGGTGGCCCGTCCATAGAGGCCGCACGGGCGCTGCCTCCCCTATCAATGCATCCGGCCCCCTGATCTACAAAATAGAGCGCCGAACCATGGATTCCAATGCAGGGTGAGTGTTTTTTTTTTTTTGTTTTTTTTAAGCACCTGATCAGAGCCAGAGGCTCTAATAGGCTTTAAAAAAAGGGTGGACTTGGAGCGCAGAGCATTGCTCTCCGAGCCCACCCAGTTATGTGACGATAGTGAATACATTTTCGCTATTTTCACACTAAAGTTCCTCCCCACCAATTAGGAGGCAGGTATTGGATGCCTAGCGCTTAGGCGGAAGACAGAGGAGACACGCGGTGGAGGGAGCTGCTGCCTGCACCCTGACACTCGCAAGGACTGTACTGGAGTACACCACAGCCCACCACATAGATCGGGTAAGTGCCAGACCGCCGTGGGGAGTGGTAGTGACATGCTGCGGGGGGGGGGGGTGGGGGTGGGGGGTGTTAGTCCCGTGCCGCTATCTGCCCAGGGGAGTGGGGGGTGGTAGTGCCATGCCACCTGCCGCCCGCGGGGTGGTCGTTTGTGTTTGCCACTCCCCCCCCAAAAAAGAAAAACCCACCAGCCGCCACTGATTTGTAGCACAAAAAAATGTGAATTGCAGAGGTGATCAAATACTATCAAAAGAAAGCTTTATTTGTGGGGAAAAAAAGGACATCAATTTAATTTGGGTACAGCGTTGCATGGCCACGTTTTTTTCAGTTATTCAGTTAAAGTAACGCAGTGCCGTATCGTGAAAATTGGCCTGGTCATGAAGGGGGTTAAATCTTCCAGCGCTGAAGTGGTTAAATAGGAACATAGAGACATGCTGAGTGTAACATTCCAATGTTTTCCTCAAGTGTACAAGGGGATCAGGAACGTTTCTAAGGACAGCCTCTGTAAGTAACATCTTGTTACACCCATCGGAGTTTTGCATTTCACAGTTATTTTTAACAGGAAATGGAGCTTATAAAAGGTGAGATACAGTCTATAGAAATCCGATGGCCTGTTTAGATATTGAATTCTAAAAGCAGCGGTGTAGTGTCACATATGGCGAACCATCACATTTGGCTACCCGCTGAAGTGCGCATGCGTGACGCCGCCATATGCGCTCACACACTTTTATGACAGTTATTATGTGGCTCTACCCCTAAGTCCAGGTTCAAGCCCCACCATCCAAGTGGACATAGGGTTAGATTATAATTATGCGGAGCAAATCGAGGCCGTGCCCGAAGCGAACCCATGAGAGGTCCTGTTGCAAAGTGGTGTCTTACAATCAATAATTATACAGAAGAGCTTGTCTGTAACGTCACTTCCATGAGCTTTTGTAACGCATATCGGCAAGTTACGCATGCGCAGTGCGAAATTTCTCAGCGGAATGTTACTTCAGCAGCCAAATGTGATGGGCTGCCATATGCGACGCTACAGCGGCAAACCTGCTGATCTCACAGGTTTGCTAATATGACAGAACACTGCTGCTTTTATAATTCAACATGTAATCAGTCCAATGGATTTCCCAATACTGTATTTCATCATATATGCTCCGTTTCCTGTTAAAAATAAGTGTAAAATGCAAAACTCCGGTGGGTGTAACAAGATGTCCGCTTGCCCCCTTCTCTGTTTATCATTACTGTGGAAGAGTGCGGGGTGTAGCAAGATGGCGGCGACGGAACGCCACTTCCGTTACCAATTCTGACGGGTCGCCTAATCTGACGGAGCACCGGCTTGTCTTTCACTGGGCGAAGCGGGAGCAGGAGGCGGGTCTAGGAGCTTGTGTACCCAATGAATGACATGCTAGTTTCTGAGGGGAAGGAGAAGGCGGCTCGTCACTGGAATTCCCCTACTTCGGAGTGTTCGGTACTTTCCCTGGACAGGAGGAACCTGACTGGCAGTACCGGGCCGGAGCCTTCCACAGAGGTGAGACCTCCCTGACTATTCTTCATATATACTCTGTGTGTATATTATTATTATATATATATATATATATATATATATATATATATATTTGGTGCACGGCATGTCTCTCTTTGTGTGTATATGCTAGAAGTGCACAGTGTGTATAGAGAGAGAGAGAGAGAGATATATGTATGTGATTTTTATATATATATATATATATATATATATATATATCAATGTATGTGGTGTGTAGTGTATAGATGGACAGTGTATCCTCTAGCACAGGACTAGGTGAGGTGCTGAGGAACTACATGTCCCAGCTGTCCAGTGTGTTTGGTGTCTATAGACTGGGAAATATTATGAAGTTGGGGTTCCTCTCCAAAGAGAAGATTAATGAGGTGATCATTGGGTGGGGACCAACATTCTGGACACAATGTGCATCCACAAACAAAGGACTTTAAGCCTTGGTTCACACTGATGCGATGTGGGATACGCACAGGATTCGCTGCGTTTCCTCACATCACACTGCATAGCAATCACGCGGCATCCATGCGATCTGCTGTGGGTGTCAATGTTAGAATAAAGACACCCCGAAACAGATCGAAAAACGCAGTGAGATTATCAGAATCGTGCTGCATGAGTGTGAACACCCATGCAATGCAATTCAGGTGCGGATGCGATTTGAGCCCTACAAAATGTTTGGCTCAAATAGCAGACATTGCATGCGATGTGCACAGGAATGCGGTGTGATTCCTGTACGAATCACATGCGGTGTTCCACACGCACTAATGTGAACCCAGGATAAGGCTCCGTTCACATTCAGAGTTTTTGATTCTTGGACAGAATTGCTGCGATTCTGCCCGCGATCTTAAATCACACTGCAGTCCCAAAACGCATGTTTAGGTGGCATTAATTTTCAATGGCACCTTAAAACGTTTCAAGGTTTCACCGCGATTCGCAAAGTGCGAAGCTTGTTACCTAAAAAGGAGCTGGAGCTTCTTTTGGGCAGCAAGATTTGCACGTTGCGGTTTGCTGCACAATTTATCATGGGAACGCTGCACCACATTTAGCCCTGGTTCATACTGGTGTGGCTTTGAAATCTCACTACTTCAGCGCAAATTCAGAGCCGCAGATCAGTGCGATTTGCACCTCCGATTTCAATGCGGCTTGCGACTTCATTTATCAGAAGTTTATGCAAGTTGCAATGAAATTGGGAAAAAAGTAGTTCAGAAACCTTTTTAAAACACAGCGTTTTGAACGGTTCCGTTGCTGGCAATGGGGTGCAACTTGTCATGCGATTTGGAACTTTCAAATCGCATGACAAATCACACCAGTGTTAACCAGGGCTAAAGGCTAGGTTGCGGCTGATGCATTTTTCCTTTCACACACATTTTTGATGCGTTTTTGGGATGTGCCTGTTGTCATGTAGGACAAGCCAGCGTAAAACACATTACAAACGCAAGCACTGCATTTTTTATGCGTTTCTGCTGTTTTTCCATTCAAGTCTATAGAACCAAAAAAAGTCCCTGAGCCTTTCCAAATAATGCATCAGTTGAAAACGCACAGATGTGAATGTGCAAAACTAAAAATGCACTGCAAAACGCATGGGTGTGAACCTAGCTTTAGGTGCCATTGAAAATTAATGACAGCCAAACATACGTTTTGCGATTGCAGTGTGAATTGATAACACGGGCAGAATTGCAGCAGTTCTGCCCGAGATCCCAAAACGCCAAATGTGAATGAAGCCTTAGTCTAGGTTCAGTAAAATCGCCTTTATTTCTGCAAGTTCATAAAAAAATAAATTCAAAAACACAAATAGAGGGGAACAGCATCACCAGCTAACGCGTTTCACAGCGATAAAGGTGATTTTACTGGACGTGCAGCCAACCAGATTCCTTTTTGCTTATTAGAATTAGTGATGGACGGGGCCAGCACCTGGTTAGTGTGTTAGTGGAGGCGGAAATAGGAGACTGACTTAGCCCCGGTTCACACAGGGGCAGCACGACTTGCAGGTCGCCTCATCGGGGTGACCTGCACACGACTGCCACGGCGACTTGCAAAACGACTTCTGTATAGAAGTCTACGCAAGTCGCCCCAAGTCGCCCCCAAAGTAGTACAGGAAACTTTTTCTAAGTCGGAGCGACTTGCGCCGCTCCTATTAGAACGGTTCCATTGTACAGAACGGGAGGCGACTTGTCAGGCGGCTAGGTCGCCTGACAAGTCGCCCCTGTGTGAACCGGCACTAAGAGCGGTGTTCACACACGTTTAGTCTATGGTCACATTAGTGCAGGTCATGCGTTTTCATGGGCAGAGCAGCCTATTTATTTGACTGGGCAGCTGTACCTGCAGGAAATGCAAGGAAAAAGTCCCCAAACCTGTTTTAAAAACGTGGCTGCTCCATGTGGTTTTGTGCACCTAAAAAACGCACTGCCATTAACAGTACCCCCGTGCATCTGCTAAAGAGTAGTGGTTGTTGTCTGAGACTCCGGTACGCCGGACCAAGTATACCAAAAAGTCCGCTCGTGTGTATGTGGCATAAGTGTAATTTCTGTCTGCTGATTCATTCCTGCTTCTGCTATCTGCATGAATCATTTCTAACAAGTTTTCCGGACACCAAGAGAAAAAAGGTGACAGGGGAGGTACCTCCAGCTGATTGACAGCCTCAGCCTTGTTCCTGTGTGCTGTGTGAAGGGGGGTGTGTCCCTTCCCTCCAATTGGCTCTTAGAACTCTCCTCACTGAACCCCCTCCCCCATTTCTCTGACAAGCTGTAAGCGGTAGTAAATTATCTGACACTGAGTTAAAGTATAACAAAAGGCAAAACTTTTTTTTTTCAGTTTTGGATAGAGTAGAGGTGGATTAGAACACCTGTCAGTTTTTATTTCTGTCTGTATCCTCGTTAGGGAGATTCACCCTCTCTATTTGTCCGGTTTACCATTATCATGTAAAGTGAAAGAAAACCTACATTTTGGGTTGTCCCCAAAAAAGTAATAGAGGGAAAATTTTCCTTTAGGGACACTAGTCCTGGTGACCTGGGGGTCCCCAAGGAATTCCTTTAATTTGCTGATTTCCTCTCCCTTCCTTCCTGTTTGGTTTTGGGACAGGAAGTGAAGGGAATCCACAATGGGACACAGATGGCAAAAAAAATCTGAAGGATTATAACCCTCCCTTGCTCTATCTAAAATAAATAAAAAAAAGTTTTGCCTGTAGTTCTAAGAGCCCATTCACACAGGGACGACTTGTCAGGCGACCTAGTCGCCTGACAAGTCGCCTCCCGTTCTGTGCTATGGAACCGTTCTAAGGGGAGCGACGCAAGTCGCTCCGACTTAGAAAAAGGTTCCTGTACGACTTTGGGGGTGACTTGGGGCGACTTGCATAGACTTCTATACAGAAGTCGTTTTGCAAGTCGCCCGGGCAGTCGTTTGCCCCTGTGTGAATGGGACGTAAGGGTCTTCTGTTGTAATGTTTGTAGATTTTTCTCCAAACTGTTTACACTAGGTTAAATCACCAGTGTAAACAGGTGTTGTTATGACATCCATAGGAATATGATACATTTGTAGCAGTATTTTCTATCTTTTCAATGTTACCCTTTGCTATTTATTGCACCTTTCATCATAGGTTTTTATGATTTATAATAAATTATTAATGTTGCTATCGTAATGTTTTTAAACATGTATAACTGTTAGGCATCATTTAGTACCACAGATTTTTGATCTCAGCACCTAAATGCTTGTTATTTATTATTTTTTATTTGTTTTGCTCTGATCTGTATATGACCGGTGTTGGGTTTTGTAGCTCAATGGGGCTGATTTGAGCCGACTTGTGGTAGCCATGGTTATTTCTCAATTATTTTATTTTTATTTATTTATTTTTAATTTGTTTTACATGGTTTTTACTGCTGTGACTATTCCTTCCCCTCTCCCTCTTCTTTTCCTCTGTTTATCTTCAGAACCTGTGTCCCCACGGGTTCTGGTGATAAACTGGGTTTTCTTAACCACTTGACCACTGGGCACTTAAACCCCCTTCCTAACCAGACCTATTTTCAGCTTTCAGTGCTCTCACATTTTAAATGACAATTACTCAGTCATGCAACACTGTACCCATAAGAAATTTTTGTCCTTTTTTTCCATACAAATAAAGCTTTCTTTTGGTGGTATTTAATCACCGCTGGGTTATTTATTTTTTGCGCTATGAATCAAAAAAGACTGAAAATTAGGTAAAAAAACCCCCCAAAAAAACCCTTTGTTTCTGTTAAAATTTATTGGCAGAGTATTGGCAGAGTATTGCACATTATTGCACAGTATTGGCAGAGTGCTGCAGAGTATTGCACATTATTGCAGAGTATTGGCAGAGTACTGCACATTATTGCAGTGTATTGCAGATTATTGCAAAGTGGTAAACGGCTGCTCCAAGCGACCATTTACTGCAATCTGTGATGCACCGGGTCTTCAATACCCGTCGGTCACGGATGTTGGCGGGAGTTGGCCCCAGGGGGCGCGTGAGAGCAACATTCTTGGAGGACGTCCCACGGACACCCACCCAGAATAAGCCGACCGCGCTGTAGCCGTCTTTTGGCTATGGCCCGGTCAGCAAGTGGTTAATTAACTTTGGAGGAATTTGCTCTCACTTCCTTTTTTTTGGCTATAGGACAGGAAGTTGACACAGATGGCAAAAAACTCTGATAAGTTATAATCCTCCCTTACACTATCCAAAATGAAAACAAAGTTTTGCCTTTAGCCTGCATTCACACCTAAGCTGTGCGAATTTCCAGTTATTTTGAAGCATTTTTAAAGGCCTTTTTTGCTCATGTATCAAGCTTTAGGGGTTTGTTTCCTGGGCTGAGCAAGGGGATAGAACAATTCTGTAAGAGGAGAGGAGTTCTTCAGGTGTAAACCTGTGCATATTACACGTTTTACAGGCATATTCCCATTTGCAGGTCTAAAAACACCTCAGAGCGGTTAAAAAAAGGAAAAAAAAAAAAAAAGTGCTTTTTTGAGCATACAAGTGTGAATTGGGACAATTGGAAAGAATGGGATGCGTAGCGAGGCAAAGTTTTGTTAATTCTTTTCTCAGAAAAGTATTGATGTGTTTTGGCGGTCCAGTGTTGAAAACCCCACTCTACCTTAGAGTACTAATATATTTCCCATCATTTTTATAACAAAAAGTGGCTTACGATGTAATACTTGCCTCCTCTCTGATACTGACCCCTGAGACTTGCTCCCCCCTTTCAGTGCCGCCTCTGGTCTTTTAGGTAGAATAATGCTTGGCTTCATTCGACCCCCTTGAGCCCAGGGTGACCTGCCCCTTGGAGGTTTGTAAGAACATGCAGTCCTCCTTGAGGTGTTCCTCAGAAGAAGGGTTTGTTGTGTGTGTAAAAACTAGCCATCACTCAGTCTTGCAGCTATTTAAAGGGGGTCTTCAGACTGTGGAGAAAAAAAAATACTATAGCTGCTGACTTTTTATTAAATTACTTAAGGTTAATAGTCCAGTCTGGTTGATTACAGTGCCTCATCCCTACATGTGTGAACAAAAACCTTATTTCTTTATCATACATCACGGGACATAGAGCACCATAGTAATCTCTATGTGGGTATATAGGCGCCTTCAGGTGATGGACACTGGTATACCCAATACAGGAAGTTCACTCCCTATATAATCCCTCCTTCTACCAGGAGTACCTCAGTTTTTTCGCCAGTGTCTAAGGTGTTGGTCACGAGTGAAGATGTGCTCTGAGGAGCTCCACTGGAGGGATCCCTGCTGGATTTAAATGGCCTCCACAGACCAGATCCATCCAAAGTGCCACTGAGGCCAAGGTGGATGGTGCCCGGGCCTCGCATAAGAAGAACGAGGTTTTGCCTGTAACGCCTCTCCTTGAAGGCCTGGACCCCGGGACCCAGGGCTTTGGTCATGCTTACATTACCTAAACATTTTACCTGGCGGGGTGCTATTACAGGTCCATGGGAGTGGAACCATGATAAAAAGGGACCCAGTCCTTGAAGGTTTGCTAATGCAGCCCGCCGTAATGGGTGAAGGTTGGATCTGTCTGTTAATTCAGCAGAATCCTGCGGCGAGGATAAGGTAAGGGAAGAAGCCTAGGAACTATAAAAGTCCACCTATGGTTTTCTTCTTTAAGGAAAAATGTTGTCATGCCTTAATTCTCCACTAGAGGGAGTATATGCAGATACCTTAATCTGTTGTCTTCACTTCAGCTCAGTGTCAGTCTGTGTGTGGCAGCAGCAGCTTGCACAGTGGGGATTCCTCTTGACGTAAGAGATCTGCCATCCCATATTTCTCCCCCCTGGAGGGACCAAGAGGGTTAGGGAATCAACAATTGTTGCTACCCACCTTGCAATACCCCCCCCCCCCGGTTTTCAGCTCCACAGGTTTTTTCTTCCTGCTCTGCGTCATTAGGCTCTGCCTCCGCCCCCCCCCCCCCCCCTGTGTTGGGTCTGCAGACCCAAAGGCCGCCTGCACGCGGGAAAGTTTTTTGGGGGGCGGGTTGACGACGGGGCTTGGGCGTGGCGCTGTGTGTAGGACATAGCGTCCGCGAGGATGCACGGCGCAAGCGCAGGGTTAAGACATTGGCTGGAGCAGTCTCTCCTTGGCTATATAGCGAGGAGAAGCAAGCTGGCTACACTTGGGACACGGAGCGGTGGGGCATGTAAGGGCTGCAAATGGGCGTTCCTAATATGGAAAGGACATTTTTCCCGGCGCTAGGCTGAACTTGTATTAGCGGCATTATACTGTCAGACTATTGTTCAGCGATTAGTGCATTTAAATAGTGCCTCTGCTTTTTGTGCTTAGGACTATGCCTACCAAAAAAGACACCACAAAGACCAAAAAGGTACCAAAGATTTCACCCTCAGGTGCTAGGAACCCCAGTCATTCCTCCACACTGTCATCCTCGCCTGAAATACCAGATATGGCAAGCCAGGGTGAGTCATTGGAACAAATTGGTGGTGCAGCTGCTTCTCACATCTCAGCCCCTGTATACGTGACTGAAGATGCCTTTTCCTCTGCCCTGCTGGGCCTAGAGGGAAGATTAGGGGCTTTAATCACATCCTCCATCCAAAAGGATAGGAAGCGTGTTAGATCCCCCTCCCCCACCTTAGACCCTTTGCCAAGGGGACAGTGGGTAGAGGATGAGGTGTTACCCTCAGGCAATCAGGAGGAAAGACAAACCGATTACTCCTCTGCAGAGGAAACAACGGTGGATGAACCTTTTTCTGCCTCGCAATCTGAGAAATTGCTGGTACAGTCAGTTTCTTCCTTGGGTTCGTTAAAACCTTCACAGCCTTTGCATGCATTTCCTGTCCATTCATTACTAGAACAGCTTATTTATGCTGAATGGGATCACCCGGATAAGCATTTTCTCCCTCCAAAGAGATTCTCAGTTCTCTATCCCATGGAGGAGAAATTCACCAAAAGATGGTATGTACCAGCAGTTGACGCTGCGATTTCCAGTGTGAATAAAAGCCTAACTTGCCCTGTAGACAATGCACAAATGCTTAGGGATCCAACAGATAAAAGGTTGGAATTCCTGGTAAAATCCTCTTTTTCTTTAGCAGGTGCCGTTATTCAGCCTGCAGTCACTGCAATAGGCCTCTGTCAATTCCTAAAGGACCATTATAGACATGCCCTTAAAGAGGTTTCTGTACAGCAAGCCCGGGATTTGGCCGAACTACCAAGTGCATTATGTTTTGCCATAGACGCCATGAAAGATTCTATTCACCAGGCGTCCCGCCTTGCGCTTGGGCTACACATGCGTAGAATCCTGTGGTTAAAAAATTGGTCAGCCGAAGCACCATACAAAAAGCCTCTGACAGGTTTTCTTTTTCATGGGGATTGGCTATTTGGGGACGATTTGGACAAATACATCCAAACGATTTCAAGTGGGAAAAGTACTCTTTTACCAGTTAAGAGAAGGAATAAACGCCCTTCATTTAAAAAGACTCTTTCTCCTGCGCTGGGGCATCCGCCTCTAGGCTGTGGCGACGGCCTCCGCCATCAGACTAGAGGAAAGCCTCAGAGTCAGGCCCAAGCACAAAAGAAGTCCTGGGGGCGGAAACCTGCAAAACAGAATTCTAAAGCCTCATTATGAAGGGATGCCCCCCCTCGCCAAAGTGGGGGGAAGACTTATGCAATACTCAGAAGTCTGGCAAGAGGAAATTCAGGACAGATGGGTCATCTCCATGGTGCCTTTAGGGTACAAACTAGAATTTCAGGACTTTCCACCGTCTCGTTTTCTGAGGTCAAACGTTCCCAAAGATCCAGGGAAAAGGCAATCTCTGTTTCGGGCACTAGACCGATTACTGGCTCAGGGGTTGATCATACAAATCCCCACAGAAGAGCAATGTTTGGGATTTTATTCAAACCTCTTTACGGTACCAAAACCGAATGGACACCTCAGACCCATTCTAGATCTAAAGAATCTAAATCAGTTCCTGAAGATCCGCACTTTTCGCATGGAGTCGATCAGGTCAGTAGTTTCTATCCCACAAGGAGGAGAACTTCTGGCATCTATCGACATCAGGGATGCATATCTGCATGTGCCTATATTTCCCACTCACCAAAGGTTTTTGCAGTTCGAGGTAGAACAGCAGCATTTTCAGTTTGTAGCCTTGCCCTTCGGGCTAGCTACAGCACCCCGGGTGTTTACAAAAATTCTGGCCCCACCTTTAGCCAGGTTAAGGGCACAGGGCATAACAGTCTTGGCGTACCTAGATGATCTATTGCTAATAGACCAGTTGGTGGCTCGTTTGGAGCAAAGCGAGAACATTACAACCAGTTACCTGGAAAGTCTAGGTTGGATTCTCAACCTAGAGAGGTCTTCCTTAAAACTGCTAAAAAGGCTGGAGTACTTGGGATCATAGACACAGCTCAGAAAAATTTGTTCTTGCCTTAGGCAAAGATCAACTCCACAAGAGAGCTGGTGCAGATGGTCAGGTCAAAAGGAGGTCCCTCCATTCACCTTTGCATAAGGTTGTTAGGAAAGATGGTGGCTTCATTCGAAGCCGTTCCTTATGCCCAGTTCCATTCAAGACTATTGCAAAACAGTATCCTGTGTGCTTGGAATAAAACGATTCAAGCTTTAGACTTGCCAATGCTAACCCAGAATCTGTTGAAAGGAAAATCCTTCAGATCAGTTATCTGGAAGGTGGTAATGACAGATGCCAGCCTTCCAGGCTGGGGAGCAGTGCTAGAAAAGACAACTGTCCAGGGACAGTGGTCAAGAACCAAAAGGACCTTGCCCATCAACATCCTAGAGATCTGGGCAGTGAGTCTGGCTCTAAAGACTTGGACATTCAGGTTACGGGGTTGTCCTGTCAGGATCCAATCCGACAATGCCACAGCTGTGGCTTACATTAATCATCAAGGGGGCACCAGGAGTCTCGCAGCACAGAGGGAGGTGAACCATATCCTAACTTGGGCAGAAAGGAATGTTCCATGCATATCAGCAGTTTTCATTCCGGGAGTAGAGAATTGGCAGGCGGACTTTGAGTCACTAGCAGTTGCTCCCGGGGGAATGGTCTCTTCACCCCGACATTTTTCGGGCTGTTTGCCAGAAATGGGGGACTCCGGACGTAGATCTTCTGGCGTCCAGGTTCAACACGAAGTTGGTCAACTTTGTGTCCAGGATGAGGGATCCACTCGCATGCAGAACAGATGCGTTGGTGACCCCGTGGGATCAGTTTTCACTGATTTATGCATTTCTCCCTATTCAGTTGCTGCCACGACTTCTTTGCAGGATCAAGCTGGAAAGAAAGCCGATAATTCTGGTAGCCCCAGCGTGGCCCAGAAGGTCCTGGTATGCAGAAATCGTAAAGATGTTGGTGGAGGATCCATGGTCCCTTCCACTACGGCCAGACCTACTCTCACAGGGGCCGATATTCCATCCTACCTTACGAACTCTAAATTTAACGGCTTGGCTATTGAAACCCACATTCTGAAGAAACGTGCGCTTTCTGGGTCAATTATCTCTACCTTGATTAATGCAAGGAGGCCAGCTTCCAGAACTATTTATTATAGAGTCTGGAGGGCTTGCATTTCCTGGTGTGAATCCAAGGGTTGGCACCCTCGGAGGTATATCTTAGGCAGCATTCTTGCCTTTCTACAATTAGGGGTAGAGATGAAGTTGGCCTTGAATACTATTAAGGGCCAAGTCTCAGCTTTATCGGTCTTACTTCAGAGACCGCTTGCTTCGCATTATTTAGTCTGGGGTTTTATGCAAGAGGAGATGCAGCTTAATCCGCCAGTTAGATCATCTTTGAACCCTTGGGACTTGAACTTAGTTTTGTCAGTGTTACAAAAACAGCCATTTGAACCGATACAGCATATTTCCTTAGTCCTTCTGACAAGGAAGTTAGTGTTTTTGGTTGCTATATCCTCAGCAAGGAGGGTTTCAGAATTGGCTGCTCTTTCTTGTAAAGAGCCATACTTGATTATTCACAAGGACAGAGTGGCGCCCTCGTCCAGGGTTTCTGCCAAAAGTCGTCTCAGGTTTTCACCTGAACCAAGATATTGTCCTGCCATCGTTTTTTCCAAAACCATGTTCCAGTTAAGCGAAGTCACCACATTGTCTTGATGTGGTGAGAGCGGTCAAAGTCTATTTAAAGACGACTGCTCAGATCCGGAAGACTGATGTCTTATTTATACTGCCAAAAGGGTCCTAAGACAGGGCAGGCAGCGTCGAAATCCACTGTCGCTAAGTGGATTCGGCAAGTTATAATTCAGGCTTATGATTTAAGGGGTAAGATTCCACCTTTTCAAGTCAAAGCGCACTCTACCAGGGCGGTTAGTGCTCCTTGGGCAGTGCGTCATCAGGCCTCCATGGCTCAGATCTGTAAGGCCGCAACTTGGTCTTCAGTACATACATTCACCAATTTTAGC
Organism: Aquarana catesbeiana; assembly: GCF_042186555.1. Taxonomy (NCBI): domain Eukaryota; kingdom Metazoa; phylum Chordata; class Amphibia; order Anura; family Ranidae; genus Aquarana; species Aquarana catesbeiana. Next base: position 158,706,767 of record NC_133331.1, on the reverse strand, counting down.
AGGTGGATGTAAGAAGGCATGAGGATATCGCCTTTGGGCGCAGTGTGCTGCAGGCATCATTATAGGTCCTTAAGTCTGGGGGTACCCTACGGGTTGTGTCTCCCTCCCATCAAATAGCATTGCTATGGGACGTCCCACATAGTGATTACTATGGTGCTCTGTGTCCCGCGATGTACAATAAAGAAAATAGGATTTTTTATAACAGCTTACCTGAAAAATCCTTTTCTTGGAGTACATCATGGGACACAGAGGTCCCTCCCCTCTGGGTTTAGGTATATTGCTTTGCTACAAAAACTGAGGTACTCCTGGTAGGAGGAGGGGTTATATAGGGAGTGAACTTCCTGTATTGGAAGGTGCCTATATACCCACATAGTGATTACTATGTTGCTCTGTGTCCTGTGACGTACTCCAAGAAAAGGATTTTACGGGTAAGCTGTTATAAAAATCCTATTTTTTCTTGGTTGGGATTAAAATATAAACATCGTTTATTAAAGTGTTACTACACCAAGGATCCTGCATTCACTATATCTGGTCTCCTACAGTACACAGAACATTGAAATGCAATTATTTTAGTAAACATAAACTGCTAAATACCTTTTCCCCACAGCAGTATATAGCAGTCTTGTGACTTCTATCAGTGTCCAGCTGAGCACTGCTTAAAGCTTGTAGGAGGAGTTTTTATTCTCCACTGACCGTCCTATGATGCTGCATGACCCCTGACTTTCTGTCTGGACAGTGCTGATTGGCCCTGTGTACATGTACATGTACCCTCCCAAACAAAACAAACAACTCTCTACACATGCTCAGTTTGGTGTGTATTGACAGAGTGCCTCCACGGCTCAATTCTATCAGCAGAGTAGCAATGGACAGTAAGGGCTCTTACTGTGTCCGTGTACGGAGCCCACTCTACTCAGCGGGGGATCGCTCCGTTGATCCCCGCTGAGCAGGCAGATGACAGGTCCGTCTCTGCACACTGTGCAGGGACGGACCTGTCAGAGCTCTGCTCTCCCCTATGGGGGATCGGATGAAGATGGACCGTAGAGTCTGTCGTCATTCGATCCGCAGACGACTGGAAAAGTAGGTTTTTCCTCCATCACACTTTTTCGGATCGGAGTGGGTCAGAAGTCAGCAGACATGTCACCGCTGACATCTGATGCTCCATAGAGGTCCATGGAACGTCTGTTTAGGTCCGCCTAAACAACTGACAGGCGGACCTGAACGGACCGTCTGTGTAAAAGAGGCCTTAAAGAAGGAAAGGATCAAAGACAGGATCAAACTGCCTTTTTACACAATGCAGATGATTAACCCCTTAAGTTCCACAGTGAGTATAACAAGCATGCTTTACTGCATATACAGACTTATTTTACTGTTTTGGGTTTAGTAACACTTTAAATCCTTATTAAGATCAAAGTTTGCATCATATAAAACATCATAGGCTAGTTGATGACATCAATCACAAAGAAGATCACCATGCTGATTAAAATAACAGCAATTGCCTCAATAATAAAACTAAGAATAAGCCCTAACGTGCTTTAATTCACTGAGAATCTACATCAGGGGGACAAAAGCATGGTACAATATGTAAATGCTTTACAATGCTTTCAAGTAGAGATGCACCAATATAATTTTTTTGTACCAGTGAGTACAAGTACAGATACTTTCAGTCAAGTACCAATATCTTTGCAGGATGATTTGAGCCCATACAAAATGAATAATCTCAAATCGCACTGCAAAGAATTGCATTATATGTGAACAGGAATGCAGCACGTTTCCTGTCTGATTTGCATGCAGTTTCCCGCACCGCTCCTGTGTGAACCCAGGCTGAAGTCTCTATGACAAGCTGTTCATTTCCTCCTTTTTCTTATCTGTGCAGCCCATGTGACTTTAGAGTCAAACATGTTGGGCATATACTCTCCGGATAAATGCCAGCCCACTACTTCCTCCTTCATGCCCACTAAAAAGCTAAAAACAATGGGGGTGGGATATTACATGTTGATTTCTGGAGGCTTCACCTTCAATTCTAAGCACATACAAACCATAAACACAGGCTGGAGGGGAATGAAACAGGCTGTGATTGGCAGAACCTCCTCACCATGTTTTTGCACAAAAATAATAAAGATTTAAGTTCAAATATATATTTTTTTGTATGACAATCTAAAACATTTATTTGATCTCAATAATGTATTTTTCCTTTGTATTCCAAAGGCTGTTTCCTTCCTTTTTTTTTTTTTTTTAAACATGTAGCTGGTAGCAGAGGACTTGAAGCTCCTCCTGCTGATATTTCCCTGCAGATAGGTTGGGAAAGAGCTGGGTCACGTGACAGCTGTATATCAATTACAGGTTATACTCGAAAAATTAGAATATCGTGCAAAAGTTCATTTATTCCACTAATGCAGCTTAAAAGGTGAAACTAATATGAGATAGACTAATTACATGCAAAGCAAGATAGTTCAAGCCGTGATTTGTCATAATTGTGACGATTATGGCTTACAGCTCATGAAAACCCCAAATCCACAATCTCAGAAAATTAGAATATTGTGAAAAAGTGCAATATTCTAGGCTCAAAGTGTCCCACTCTAATCAGCTTATTAAGCCATAGCACCTGCAAAGGGTTCCTGAGCCTTTAAATGGTCTCTCAGTCTGGTTCAGTAAGAATCACAATAATGGGAAAGACTGCTGATCTGACAGTTATGCAGAAAACCATCATTGACATCCTCCATAAGGAGAGAAAGCCTCAAAAGGTAATTGCAAAAGAAGTTGGGTGTTCCCAAAGTGCTCTATCAAAGCACATTAATAGAAAGTTATATGGAAGGGAAAAGTGTGGAAGAAAAAGGTGCACAAGCAGCAGGGATGACCGCAGCCTGGAGAGGATTGTCAGGAAAAGGCCATTCAAAAGTGTTGGGGACTTTCACAAGGAGTGGACTGAGGCTGGAGTCAGTGCATCAAGAGCCACCACACACAGACAGATCCTGGACATGAGACTTCAAATGTCATATTCCTCTTGTCAAGCCACTCCTGAACAACAAACAACGTCAGAAGCGTCTAACCTGGGCTAAAGAAAAACAGACCTGGTCTGTTGCTCAGTGGTCCAAAGTCCTCTTTTCTGATGAGAGCAAATTTTGCATCTCATTTGGAAACCAAGAACCCAGAGTATGGAGGAAGAATGGAGAGGCACACACTGCAAGATGCTTGAAGTCCAGTGTGAAGTTTCCACAATCTGTGTTGATTTGGGGATCCATGTCATCTGCTGGTGTTGGTCCACTGTGCTGCTTCATTAAGTCCAGTGTCAACGTAGCCGTCTACCAGGAGATTTTGGAGGACTTCATGCTTCCTTCCGCAAATTAGCTCTATGGGGATGCTGACTTCATTTTCCAGCAGGACCTGCCCACACTGCCAAAAGCACCAAAACCTGGTTCAATGACCATGGGATTACTGTGCTTGATTGGCCAGCAAACTAGCCTGACCTGAACCCCATAGAGAATCTATGGGGCATTGCCAGGAGAAAGATGAGAGACATGAGACCAAACAATGCAGAAGAGCTGAAGGCCGCTATTGAAGCATTCTGGTCTTCCATAACACCTCAGCAGTGCCACAGGCTGATAGCTTCCATGCCACGCTGCATTGAGGCAGTAATTGCTGCAAAAGGGGCCCAAACCAAGTACTGAGTACATATGCATGCTTATACTTTTCAGAGGTCCGATATTGTTCTATATACAATCCTTGTTTTATTGATTGTGTGTAATAGTCTAATTTACTGAAATTGTGGATTTGGTGTTTTCATGAGCTGTAAGCCATAATCATCACAATTATGACAAATCACAGCTTGAACTATCTTGCTCTGCATGTAATGAGTATCTCATATATTAGTTTCACCTTTTAAGTTGCATTAGTGAAATAAATTAACTTTTGCACGATATTCTAATTTTTCGAGTATCACCTGTATGAGAAAAGGCACTTAGATTTTCTTTTTATGTACACTTTATGTAGTTATACCGGCATAATGCCTGCATCGATCTTTGTTTTTAGGCGGCGATGGGTTTTTATTGTAAAAGCGATCCTAGCAGCTAATTAGCCACTGGATAGCATCTACAGGTGGCTGAAGCCCCCCTCCCCCCTTTCTGCCCCCTTCCTGGGTGCTCCCATTCCAGCGGGGAGCCCAGGACTGCAGCCGGCTGACCATAGGGATGATTGAGGACCGGAAGAACGTCCCTGATCATCTCTATAGTCGGAGAACTCGGAAGCGATGAATATTTCATTACTTACAGTTTTGCAGGATGTAAACAACCAATTATTGGCTTCGGAAAGCATTGGAATGAACCGATCTTGGTTTGATCTGATGCTTTTAAAGGCAGAGGAGATCTTTTGGTTCCCAGATCTATCAGTAAAGAGTACCTGTCACTTCCCTTGCTATCACAAGGGATGTTGTTCATCCCTTGTGATAGCAATAAAGTTGATAAAAAAAATGTAAAGACATTGAAGGTATAGGTTTGCACCACACGTAAGGTATCATCGCTAATGTCAGATCGAGAGCAGTAATTCTAGAACCAAGCTACCTATGTAAACCTTTTAAAGCACTGCCTATGGATAATTTAATGTACCGTAGTTTGTCATGGTATCGGGCATGCTCAATTTTTAAGTGTGACATGTTTGATATCTATTTACTTGGTGTAACATTGTCTTCTATATTTTGCCAGAAAATTGTATAGTATAATGTGTTTGTGTGCACTAAAAAAATATGCACAAAACATACACCTGAAATTCTGTCCAAAAAAGCAGCTCAAACATCGGTACCGTATGCAGGAGGCCTAAGGGGTTAATGAGCTCTGTATAAAGAATAGCATGGGGTAAAGGATTACAGTGGTTATGATCTATACCACTTTACAACCAAAAGCTCTCCAGCTTTAGCAAAGTATATATTTACAATGATTATCTTCCCTATATTGCAACTGTATTTTCCACTTCATCCTTCCTGGTGAAATCCTGCGGTGATAGAAGATCCTGCCTGATGAAACAGGAAGTAGAAAGTAAAAAAGGTTTTCCTTTGAGCTGAATTTTATGCATTATAGTATTTTAAACAACTGTATACTAAAGGTAAAGGTAATAAACTGACAGCAGCCTTTTAAAGTGATTGTAAAGGATTTTTTGTAATTAAAAAAAACACGTCATACCTGCTCTGTGGGGTGGTTTTACACAGAGCAGCCCCGATCCTCCTCTTCTCAGGTCCCTCTCTGGGCCCCTCACCCTTTCCAAGTGCCCCCATAGCAAGCCACTTGACACAGAGAGCACGGCGCAGAACTTCCACTTCATTCTGCTGTAGTCAATGACAGGTCGACTTGGCCTTGTGTTTTGGATCATTGTCGTGTTGGAATGTCCAAGTACGTCCCATGTGCAGCTTCCTGGCTGATAAATGCAAATATTCCTCCAGTATTTTTTGATAACATACTGCATTCATCTTGCCATCAATTTTGACCAAATTTTCTATGCCTTTGTAGCTCACACATCCCCAAAACATCAGCGATCCACCTCCATACCTTTCATCATAGGCCTTGTTGACTCCTCTCCAAATGTAGCATTTATGGTTGTGGCCAAAAAGCTCAATTTTGGTCTCATCACTGCAAATGACTTTGTTTCAGAAGGTCTCTGTGCTGTTTGGTGTATTGTAAGCAGGATACTTTGTGGCATTTGCGTAGTAATGGCTTTCTTCTGACGACTTGGCAATGCAGCCCATCTTTCTTCAAGTGCCTCCTTATTGTGCATCTTGAAACAGCCACACCACATGTTTTCAGAGAGTCCTGTATTTCACCTGAAGTTATTTGTGGGGTTTTCTTTGCATCCTGAACAATTTTCCTGGCAGTTGTGGCTGAAACTTTAGTTGGTCTACCTGACCGTGGTTTGGTTTCAACAGAACCTCTCATATTCCACTTCTTGATTAGAGTATGAACACTGCTGATTGGCATTCTCAATTCCTTGGATATCTTTTTATATCCCTTTCCTGTTTTATAAAGTTCAACTACCTTTTCCCTGCAGATCCTTTGAAAATTCTTTTGCTTTCCCCATGACTCAGAATCCAGAAACGTCAGTGCAGCGCTGGATGAAAGACGCAAGGGTCTGTCAGGAGTCCAGAAACTCATTGACCTTTTATACACACACACACACACACTAATTGCAAGCAAACAGATCACAGGTGAGGATGGTTACCTTTTAATAGCCATTCAAACCCCTTTGTGTCAACTTGTGTGCATGTTATCAGGCCAAAATCACCAGAGTATGTAAACTTTTGATCAGGGTAATTTGGCTACTTTTTGTTGTGATTTAAAAAGAGTAAGTTGATTGATAATAAAAGGCTTCAGCCAAACACTAACCATGAGTGAAAAATGTTTTTGTGTTAGCATTCATATTCTCTGAAAAATTCTCTCTCTCTCTCCTAAATCTGTGTTAGTAAGCACTTATCCTTTGCTGAGATAAACCATCCACCTCCTAGGTGTGGCATATCGAGATGCTGATTAGACAGCATGATTATTGCACAGGTGTGCCTTAGGCCCCTTTCACACGGGACAGATCCGTGATGATCCGCCCCGTGAACATCCGCTTGCTCAGCGGGGATTGCTTCGCTGAGCCGGCGGATGACAGGGCGGTCCCTTCACACTGTACAGGGACTGCCCTGTCAGATCTCCGCTCTCCCCTATGGGGGATCAGATGAACACGGACTGTCTGTCCGTGTTCATCCGATCCGCTCTGCAGACGGACAGAAAAATAGGATTTTCCTCTGTCTGCAGAATCAGACGATAGCAGGAACGGATGATATCGGGTGTCAGCGGATGTTCATCCGCTGACACCCGCTATCCCATAGGGATGCATGTATGTCCGTATTTTATCCGAAAACGAATGGATGAAATACGGACATACTATCTGCATGTGTGAAAGGGGCCTAAGGCTGGCCACAATAAAAGGCTACTCTAAAATGTGCAGTTTTACTGTATTGGGGGAGTCCTAAAACCAGTCAGTATCTGGTGTGACCACCATTTGCCTCACACAGTGCAGCACATATCCTTTGCATATAGTTGATCAGGTTGTTGATTGTGGCCTGTGGAATTTTGGTCCATTCCTCTTAAATGGCTGTGCAAAATTGCTGGATATTGGCAGGAACTGGAACACACCGTCGTATACGCCGATCCAGAGCATCCCAAACATGCTCAATGGGTCCCCCATCAGCGTTTCTGGCTCCTCCTGCCTTCAGAGTGCCCAAATAGCAAGCTGCAAAGTATAGTATTAGAGGGCCCCTATAGCAAGGTTAAAAACCTTCTGCCTTTAGAATCACTTAAAGTGTTTGTAACCCTAAAAAAAAAAAAAAAAAAAAAAAAAAAAAAAGATCCTGTTCCTTCATAGCAGATTAAACAGCACAGTGCTTGTGCCAGCTAATCCGACCCTCTCTAAACTGTAAAAAAACCTGGCTGATCCTGCCACTTCCTATGTCCCCCTCTGACTAACATGGTCAGTTTGCATGGCTCCATCATCCGCAGCTCTCTTCTGTCCCCCTCACCCCCTCCCTCTCTGCCTGTCAGCAACATGTGTGTGTCTCTGTCTCCGCCCCCCCTCCTGCCACTAATATTAAAAAAATAAAAGAGTAGAAATTGTCACTGGTGGCCCCTCTAATTTAACTAGGCATAAGAGACTGTAAAAGTGTTTTATTAAAACAAAGCTTCTAAATAACCCTCTACAGCCATCTTCAGGCCGGTCACGTGACTCCCAGCCGGTCTCCTACTCCAATACAGGGCTTCTGCGGGAGGGGCTAAGCGGCCATGTGACCTCCCCAGCTGACATCAGAGGGAGATCTTGGCCCCTCCCGCAGAAGCCCTGTATTGGAGTAGGAGACCGACCGGGTGTAAAGTGACCAGCCTGAAGATAGCTGTACAGAGGTATTTAGAAGTTTAGTTTTAATAAAACACACACATTGTGTTATGCCCTAGTTATACTAGGGGGGCTGTCAGTGACATACAGTTTTTTTTTGGTAACAACCAGTTTAAAGTGATTCTAAAAGGTACAAAAACGTTTTGTTATTTTTAAATAACAAACAAGTTATACTTGCCTGCTCTGTGTAATGGTTTTACACAGAGCAGCCCCGATCCTCTTTTTGGGTCCCCTGCCTGCGCTGTCTGCTCCCCCCCCCCCCCTGCTATTGGGGACACTTCGGGGGGGACAGACAGCGCCGGCAGGGGACCCAAAAAGAGGATCGGGGCTGCTCTGTGCAAAACCATTACACAGAGCAGGCAAGTATAACATGTTTGTTGTTTAAAAAAAAAATAACAATCATGTTAGACTTGCCTGCTCTGTAGGCTTGCTCAGGAGTCGTGCTCCTGTGGATTGTCCATTCACACACACAGCGCGCCTTGACCCCCACTTCTCTCTCCTCATTGGCTTGCTGGCTGTGATTGACAGCAGCAGGATCCAATGGATCTTGCTGCTGTGAGATCCGAAAGAGACGCCGCTCTCAGGCACATTGTTGGATTGAGATGGGGCTCAGGTACAGTATCTCACAAAAGTGAGTATACCCCTCACATTTTTTGTAAATATTTTATTATATCTTTAATGTGACAACACTGAAGAAATTACACTTTGCTACAATGTAAAGTAGCGAGTGTACAGCTTGTATAACAGTGTAAATTTGCTGTCCCCTCAAAATAACTCAACACACAGCTATTAATGTCTGAACCCCTGGCAACAAAAGTAAGTACATTCCTAAGTAAAATGTCCACATTGGGCCCAATTAGCCATTTTCCCTCCCCGATGTCATGTGACTCGTTAGTGTTACAAGGTCTCAGGTGTGAATGGGGAGCGGGTGTGTTAAATTTGGTGTCATCGCTCTCACTCTGTGGAATTCCCTTCCACAGGCGGTGGTTTCAGCGGGGGGCATCAATCGTTTCAAAAAACTATTATGCTGCGTACACACGAGCGGACTTTACGGCAGACTTGGTCTGGCGTACCGGATTTCGTCGAACAATTTGATCGTGTGTGGGCTCCAGCGGACTTTGTTTTCTCAAAAGTTGGACGGACTTAGATTTGAAACATGTTTCAAATCTATCTGACGGACTCGAGTCCGGTCGAAAAGTCCGCTCGTCTGTATGCTAGTTCAACGGACAAAAAGCCACGCTAGGGCAGCTATTGGCTACTGGCTATGAACTTCCTTATTTAATTCCGGTCGTAGGTCATCACGTACAAATTCGTCGGACTTTGGTTGATTGTGTGTAGGCAAGTCCATTCATTCAGAAAGTCCGTCGTAAAGTCCGTCAAAAAGTCCGCCGGGCAAAGTCTGCCGTAAAGTCCGCTCGTGTGTACGCGGCATTAGATAAGCACCTGACTGACTGCAACATACAGGGATATACAATGTAATACTGACATATAATCACACACATAGGTTGGACTTGTGTCTTTTTTCAACCTCACCTACTATGTAACACTCTCTCATACTGGTCACTGGAAGTTTAACATGGCACCCCACGGCCTGATTATTATTATTAATATATATATATATATATATATATATATATATATATATATATATATATATATATATATATATATAATATTTTGTTTTAAGATATTATTAGTCTTTTTTTGTTTATACATTTAAAAAACAGTGGTGATCAAATACCACCAAAAGAAAGCTCTATTTGTGTGTAAAAAATGATTTATATTTTGTTTGGGTACAGCATTGCATGACCGCGCAGTGCTGCATAACAAAAAATGGCATGGTCATGATGGGGGTAAATCTTTTGGAGCTGAAGTGGTTAAATCACTTCCTTCTCCTGTCCAGGACCACATTTCCCACAAGGCATTGTTCCTCACACAATTACATTCACAAGGTCTCAGGGACTTGCTGACATGTATGGACAGTGTACTGAGTTGAACGTGTGCTGCACTGTGTATACTGACATGTATGGACAGTGTACTGAGCTGTATGTGTGGTGCACTGTGTATACTGACATGTATGGACAGAGTACTGAGCTGTATGTGTGGTGCACTGTGTATACTGACACGTATGGACAGTGTACTAAGCTGAACGTGTGCTGCACTGTGTATACTGACATGTATGGACAGTGTACTGAGCTGTATGTGTGGTGCACTGTGTATACTGACATGTATGGACAGAGTACTGAGCTGTATGTGTGGTGCACTGTGTATACTGACATGTATGGACAGTGTACAGAGCTGTATGTGTGGTGCACTGTGTATACTGACATGTATGGACAGTGTACTGAGCTGTACGTGTGCTGCACTGTGTATACTGACACGTATGGACAGTGTACTAAGCTGAACGTGTGCTGCACTGTGTATACTGACATGTATGGACAGTGTACTGAGCTGTATGTGTGGTGCACTGTGTATACTGACATGTATGGACAGTGTACTGAGCTGTACGTGTGCTGCACTGTGTATACTGACACGTATGGACAGTGTACTAAGCTGAACGTGTGCTGCACTGTGTATACTGACATGTATGGACAGAGTACTGAGCTGTATGTGTGCTGCACTGTGTATACTGACATGTATGGACAGTGTACTGAGCTGAACGTGTGCTGCACTGTGCATACTGACATGTATGGACAGTGTACTGAGCTGTATGTGTGGTGCACTGTGTATACTGACATTTATGGACAGTGTACTGAGCTGTATGTGTGGTGCACTGTGTATACTGACATGTATTGACAGTGTACTGAGCTGAACGTGTGGTGCACTGTATTTTCTGATATGTAAACAAATAATGCATTCTGTATGCAGGCCAACTAATCGATTATGAAAATAGTTGATAACTATTTTCATAATCGATTATGTCAATTAGTTGTTTCGGCCCAAATTGTTTCTAATTTTTAGGGACTCTTTGTGACTGGAATAATATCACTGGATTGGCGTAGGGCCTCTATTTAAAAAGGATAAAAGTTTTTACCAAGTAATTTATAGACCTGTTAGTTTAACTTCTATAGTCGGGAAGATACTGGAGAGTTTAATAAAAGAACACATAGATGAGTTTTTGCTGGAAAAAAATAGCATGGATTCATGAAAGACAGCAGTCAGTCAAACTGATATCTTTTTTGAGGAGATATATAAAACCTTGGACACAGGGTTGGCTGTGGACATGATATACTTGGATTTTGCAAAAGTGTTTGACACAGTTCACCATACACGGCTAATGTGTAAGGTTAAAGTCTACAGGCTTGGAAAGATCAATTTGTAAACGATTCTTCCTCTGAATGGTCTAAGGTTATCAGTGGTGTACCCCAAGATTGAATTTCCCCAGCTATGACACAGACAGCAATAAAAAACCTCCCAGGGGTCATAACTCTATCCTACACTAATTGAAACTAAAAGAGTTTTGCTTGGACACATACTTTAAAGTCTATACTGCGCACACATGCCATTGTGTTTTGTGTTTTAACGGAGGGCGCCAGTAGTGGAACCCAGAAGAGGAGGATTGGGGCCACACTGTGCAAAACCACTGCACAGAAGCAGGGTAAGTATAGCATGTTTTTTTTTTTTTTATTTTATTTTAGGGGAGAAAAAAAGGTTTTTCAACTCTCAGTAATTCTGAAGTGCATTAACTTGTAACAAGTAAATCTGCAAAATTAAAGCAGCAATAAACCCAAAAAGAAAAATGTGATATACTGCAGTTTATAAATGTGGTGGTTGCATTTGTTTTTCCCCTGGTGATCCAGCCAGTAACACTTCCTGTAACATTGGATGGAGGATCAACAAAGTCACCTTTTGGACAGCAGCATTGTCAATCTGTGGGGAGGCTTGTGTTATGCTGGCTATAATATATTTTCAAATGAACATTCATATGGCAATTTGTTCAAAAATTCACAGTGCGTTCGACTTGATGCATGTTTAAAAGTACTTTCATTGCATTTAACATTTGACTTTGGAATGAATAGACTGTACCAAATGAATCACACATATGCACTGTTGGGAAATTTTTCTCAAGCAAATTAATTTCTGTCCTGTTCCTTAAAATTTTCTTGTCACTGCAGTCAAAAGCAAATATCAATTTGACCCCACTAATGATTTAATGATTAGCAAGTTGAATGAAGTTTCTAAAAATGAAAAGATGTGAACAAAATTCTACTGGTGTATAGCCAGCTTAAGATGCACTAGCAGATTTAGATGGACACGACTAACAAATTACAGCTAAACTCCATCTAACACTTTTATAGCAGCAACAGGTTTTTTTTTTTTTGGGTAAAGGTTTTACATAAATGCTCACCATTGTAAACACGCCCATCAGTGTTAACCACTTAAAGCGGAGTTCCACCCAAAAGTGAAGGCCAAGGAACACACCAGACAGCTTAGGGATAAAGTTGTGGAGAAGATTAAAGCAGGGTTAGGTTATAAAAAATATCCCAAGCTCTGAACAGCTCACGAAGCACTGTTCAATCCATCTTCCGAAAATGGAAAGAGTATGACACAACTGCAAACCTACCAAGACATGGCCATCCACCTAAACTGACAGGCCAGGCAAGGAGAGCATTAATCATAGAAGCAGGCAAGAGGCCCATGGTAACTCTGGAGGAGCTGCAGAGATCTACAGATCAGGTGGGAGAATCTGTCCACAGGAAAACTATTAGCCGTGCACGCCACAATTCTGGCATTTATGGAAGAGTTGCAAAGCCATTGTTGAAAGAAAGCCATAAGAAGTCTCATTTGCAGTTTGCGTGAAGCCATGTGGGGACACAGCAAACAGGTGAAAGAAGGTACTCTGGTCATCGTGTTGTGGGAATGCTTTTCTTTAGCAGGGACAGGGAAGATGGTCAGAGTTGATGGGAAGATGGCTGGAGCCAAATACAGGGCAATCTTAGAAGAAAACCTGTTAGTCTGCAAAAGACGAGACTGGGATGGAGGTTCACCTTCCAGCAGGACAACAACTCTAAACATACCGCCAGAGCTACAATGGAATGGTTTAGATCAAAACATATTCATGTGTTAGAATGGCCTAGTCAAAGTCCAGACCTAGATCCAATTGAGAATCTGTGGCAAGACTTGCAAATTGCTATTCACCGATGCTCTCCATCCAATCTGACAGAGCTTGAGCTATTTTGCAAAGAAGATTGGGCGAAAATGTCACTCTCTAGATGTGCAAAGCTGGTAGATGTTGTAATATGTTGTAATGTTCACCGATTTATGTGGGACATTGTTGTGTGTATGTACACATGCAGTCAATGTTGACCAGGCTAGAATGACAATGACAGAATGGTTGTTTTGTCCAACTGAATTTTAACAGCTGAAGACTCTTTGATGTGTTAATCTTATGCAAGTCTAATTGAACATTTCAAAGGGTACATTGTTTAAAGGACCATAGAAGAAGTATTTATTGATGGTAATTAGACTTGAGGGGGTAACAATAAGATCAAAGAGTATTATGGGTTGACCTAGCAGAAACTCCCTCCTAGTGGACTAGTATTTCATGGAGGACATTCAAGCTGGCATTTAGTGTTTTTGGAGGTTAGGCTTGTCTGTGTATGGCTGGGAACACTCAGACCTAAAACATGGGGTTCTGAATTATATCTACTCTGTCGGATTTCTTTGTCATCTGTGGACTTTGGACTTTGTTCTGTGTTGGAAGTCAATAAAGTGCATCTCTCTGGAAGAATTGGGTTGCTGCGGAAGAGTACTTATATCATCATTATATAATAACCCAATATACATTAATATACTAGATCACTACAGTAGAGACCTCCCCAAAAAGGCTTTCAGCTGTAATTGCAGGGAAAGGTGGTTCTACTAAGAGGGGGCTAAATACAAATGCACGTCACACCTTTCACATATTGATTTATAAAAAATGTTTATCATTTTCCTTCCACTTCACAATTATGTGCCACTTTGTGTTGGTCTATCACATAAAATACATTAATGTTTTTGGTTGTAACTTGACAAAATGTGGAAAATTACCCTGACCCTACTAGCGCAATCACACAACACCCACTGGAGAAATAGACTCATGAATAGAGAGGAAAGTAGTAAGGTGAGACACAATCAATCATGTGCATCCATAATTTTTAGCCAAAATGGATTTAAATTCCAATCGTTTCTATGGGAGGAATTGTGTATCCAGGTCTACAATAACAGGTGAGTGGTAATATACAGTGGGGATGGAAAGTATTCAGACCCCCTTAAAGTTTTCACTCTTTCTTATATTGCAGCCATTTGCTAAAATCATTTAAGTTCATTTTTTTCCTCATTAATGTACACACAGCACCCCATATTGACAGAAAAACACAGAATTGTTGACATTTTTGCAGATTTATTAAAAAACAAAAACTGAAATATCACATGGTCCTAAGTATTCAGACCCTTTGCTCAGTATTTAGTAGAAGCACCCTTTTGATCGAATACAGCCATGAGTCTTTTTGGGAAAGATGCAACAAGTTTTTCACACCTGGATTTGGGGATCCTCTGCCATTCCTCCTTGCAGATCCTCTCCAGTTCTGTCAGGTTGGATGGTAAACGTTGGTGGACAGCCATTTTTAGGTCTCTCCAGAGATGCTAAATTGGGTTTAAGTCAGGGCTCTGGCTGGGCCATTCAAGAACAGTCACGGAGTTGTTGTGAAGCCACTCCGTTATTTTAATTGTGTGCTTAGGGTCATTGTCTTGTTGGAAGGTAAACCTTCGGCCCAGTATGAGGTCCTGAGCACTCTGGAGAATGTTTTCATCCAGGATATCCCTGTACTTGGCCGCATTCATCTTTCCCTCGATTGCAACCAGTCGTCCTGTCCCTGCAGCTGAAAAACACCCCCACAGCATGATGCTGCCACTACCATGCTTCACTGTTGGGACTGTATTGGACAGGTAATGAGCAGTGCCTGGTTTTCTCCACACATACCACTTAGAATTAAGGCCAACAAGTTCTTTCTTGGTCTCATCAGACCAAAGAATCTTATTTCTCACCATCTTGGAGTACTTCAGGTGTTTTTTTTTAGCAAACTCCATGCGGGCTGTCATGTGTCTTGCACTGAGGAGAGGCTTCTGTCAGGCCACTCTGCCATAAAGCCCCGACTGGTGGAGGGCTGCAGTGATGTTTGACTTTCTACAACTTTCTCCCATCTCCCGACTGCATCTCTGGAGCTCAGCCACAGTGATCTTTGCGTTCTTCTTTACCTCTCTCACCAAGGCTCTTATCCCCCGATACCTCAGTTTGGCCAGACGGCCAGCTCTCGGAAGGGTTCTGGTCATCCCAAACTTCTTCTATTTAAGGATTATGGAGGCCACTGTGCTCTTAGGAACCTTAAGTGCAGCAGAATTTTTTTGTAACCTTGGCCAGATCTGTGCCTTGCCACAATTCTGTCTCTGAGCTCTTCAGGCAGTTCCTTTGACCTCATGATTCTCATTTGCTCTGACATGCACTGTGTGCTGTAAGGTCTTATATAGACAGGTGTATGGCTTTCCTAATCAAGTCCAATCAGTATAATCAAACACAACTGGACTCAAATGAAGGTGTAGAACCATCTCAAGGATGATCAGAAGAAATGGACAGCACCTGAGTTAAATATGAGTGTCACAGCAAAGGGTCTAAATACTTAGGACCATGTGATATTTCAGTTTTTCTTTTTTAATAAATCTGCAAAAATGTCAACAATTATGTGTTTTTCTGTCAATATGGGGTGTGTACATTAATGAGGAAAAAAATTAACTTAAATGATTTTAGCAAATGGCTGCAATATAACAAAGAGTGAAAAATTTAAGGGGGTCTGAATACTTTCCGTCCCCACTGTAGGCCCCTAGCAAGCACAACAGTTGATTTAACAAATGGAATGAAATCACTAGAACCCAAATCAAGCTCTATTTTCAACAGAGAATTTTAGGATTTTGAGTTTTAAATAAATTTAGATGCTGCACATCTTCCCAAATGAGGTCAACGAGGAAGTAAATTTCTGCTCACTAGGTACATACACTGATCAGCCATAACATTATGACCACTGACAGGTAATTTGTATAACATTGATTGTCTTGTGACAATGGCATCTGAAAGTGGGTGGGATATATTAGGCAGCAAGTGAACATATTGTCCCGGAAGTTGATAAAGCAGAAAAAAATGGGCTACAAGGATACAAGATTTTATTTGTAACCTCCTAGTTAGCAAACCACAAATCCTGACTTGTTGCAAGGATGTGAAACTGTCCTCAAATTCGTGATATTGCCAGGATAATAAGAGCCATGCACCAGCTTACATGCCATGCCTAAGAGAGCGCAATCAAAACATTTATCTCCAAAAAAACCCAGAAATGGAACTATTAAGTTGTCATACTAATCCCATATCATTTTCTTTGATGCTGAGGATTTTGGTGGGCCTTAAGGGCCGTGCATTGGCTTCCTATGGTTTCTGTAGGAGCCCTGTATTGGTGTGCATGGCACTGCCAGAGGAATACCGGGCTTCCATTAGGACTGCCCGCCCATCGCCCGTTATTAATCTCGCCACCTGGCCCAGGAGGTGTGTGCGAAATGCAGGGCTGGTCAGGGCAGGGCTGCTGTTAGAAATCATTGGGCCCAGTGCAGCCTACCGAAAAGCTTCCATGAAAAATATCAAAATGATATTTTCACTGAAAATACACTAAAATCATTATTAGTTTGTGGACACAAACACAACAACTTATAAAATTCCTGCTAAATCTAAAATTGGTTATTGATTTGATAAATAAACTTCTGTGTATAAATGAGGTCTTGGGGCTTTTGCTGTGTGCACACAGCCTATGTTACACTATGGGGTTACAGAAGTTGTACAAACCTAGCCACTGGTCCTAATTTGACAGGCATGTGACAGTGTGTATTCAGGGCCAGTCACTCACAACTGCACACTTATCAAATTAGGACCTGTGGCTGTGTTCATACAACTGCTGCGTCGTCAGAGTGTAGGGCAGCTCCAGCTGCACAAACTGCTCATTCACACTGTATAGGCCAGAGCCCTTAATTTATTTCATTAATTTTTTACAACTTTCCAAAATTATTTTTTACTATTATTATTTTTTTTTTTTTTTTTTACATGATTTTCTTCAATTCATTATTTTTTTAACCACTTACCGACCGGCCACTGTATATATACGTCATTACTTTGAAGATGGATATCTCGGTAACGGCAGCAGCTGCTGCTACAACCGAGGTATCCATCTTTAGGGGCGGCGGTTCTGTGTACGATAATGGTGGTCTCTGCGGCGGGTTCGCCGCGAGATCACCGTTATCAGTGGCGGGTGAGGTGCCACCCCCCCTCCCGCCGCTCTCCCGCGCCCTCTGACGATTACCAGAGCCGTTGGTATCGGCGAAGGCGATCGGGTCCTTTCACTTCATAGGTATGGAGACGAGTGAGGCTAAGATGGCCCCCACCTGTCTCCATACCATAGGAGGACGGAAGCGACGTCATGACGTCAGCTCCGCCCATTTGTCTTAAAGGCACGTTTTTTTTTTTTTGTCATTTTTTCAAAAGACTTTTTGCAAAAAAGTCCAAATATGAGATCTGAGGACTTTTTGACCCCAGATCTCATATTTAAGAGCCTGTCATGCTGTCATGCTTTTTTCTATTACAAGGGATGTTTACATTCCTTGTAATAGGAATAAAAATGATCCAAATTTTTTTTTTTTTTAAACAGTGAAAGAACAAATAAAATAAAGTAAAATAAATAAGGAAAAAAAAAAAAATTTAAAGCGCCCTGTCCCGACGAGCTCGCGCGCAGAAGCGAACGCATACGTGAGTAGCGCCCGCATATGAAAACGGTGGTCAAACCACACATGTGAGGTGTCGCCGCGACCGGCAGAGCAAAAGCAATAATTCTAGCTCTAGATCTCCTCTGTAATGTAAACATGCAACCTGTAGAATTTTTTAAACGTCGCCTATGGAGATTTTTAAGGGTAAAAGTTTGACGCCATTCTACGAGTGGGCGCAATTTTGAAGCGTGACATGTTGGGTATCAATTTACTTGGTGTAACATTATATTTCACAATATAAAAAAAAATTGGGCTAACTTTACTGTTATCTAATTTTTTTATTCAAAAAAAGTGAATTTTTTCCAAAAAAAGTGCGCTTATAAGACCGCTGCGCAAATATGGTGCAAAAAAAAAGTATTGCATTGACCACCATTTTATTCTCTATGGTGTTAGAAAAAAACAATATATAATGTTTGGGGGTTCTAAGTAATTTTCTAGCAAAAAAAAACCTGTTTTAAACATGTAAACACCTAAAATCCAAAATGAGGCTGGTCATTAAGTGGTTAAATTGTTTAAACCCTGCTGTTTGGGGGCTTGGGTGAAACATCAGGATGAAATATCAGGGGTCTAAACAGACTCCTGACATCTCACCTTTGAGACAGAGAAAGGAATGGAGGACACAGATTCTTTTCTCTGCAGTCTCTGCTGCACTGCAGATGAATGAGCAGGAGACAGAGGTGCCTGTTCATTCATAAACTGCAGCATAGTAAATACAGAAAGGAAGGAAGGGACCAGTAAATGACATTTACTGGCCCCTTCACCCATGCTCCATCCTGAACATACCCCTGTATACCCGCAGGACAGGAAAGCCAGCCACACTGTGGGGGAGGGGGGTACATGGCCACACAGCAGCCTGCAGAGGGGGATCCGATATGGGCAGGATAGGAAGGGGGGAACAGAACTATGCCCTGTGTGTCTCTCCCTCCAGCAGCTGAAAGCCAGCAGGAGGAGAAACAGGCTTTCACCTGTTGCGCAGAGCTGCTCAGAGCATTGTTCCTGTATTTGCCGCAGTACTGATCATCCTCCCTATCCTGCCCACATCCAATTCCCCCTGCTGCCCAGACCCCTCTCTGTGCACAGACCCATACAGTGCAGGGTTCAACAGCGCATAATGCAGAGTGCAGGGTTTAGGAGCGTGTAATACACTGGAGAGCGTTGCATACAGAATGCAGGGTTTAGGAGGGTGTTAGTCACAGAGTGCAGTCAGGAGTGCACTGCATCCAGAGTGCCGGGTTTAGGGGTTTTCTACGTCCAGAGTTCAGGGGTTTGCTATGCAGAGAGGACACTTCTGCCCACACATCCAAAGCTCACTCATCTTCTAAACCCTTCTCTAAGAGACAATAGCTAAACTCTGCATGCAGCTGCTTCAGCTCTGACTCCTGCTCCCCCACTGCCCTAAGCTTTGCACAACCCCCCAATCTGCTCACCTCTCAGGAGCAGCTGGTCTTTGTCCCACAGTCCATTTGTGGCTCCGCTTCTCTACCACTGGACAGTAGCAGCAGTGAGATCATCAAGCGAGGGCATTGGCATCTGAGCACCAGGCTGTTTCTCAGCCAGCATGGGATACTCTCTCTGAAGCCCATAAACACACTGTGCCACGGCAACTGTCCCTCTGTCTCTGCCCTGAGTGCAGTGCAGGGAGGTTCTGAAGGAGCTGCCAGGAGAAGTGTGCCGTCACTTGTAGTACAGAAGCTAGGCTTCTGTGTATGCAAGTGACATTAAATAGCAGTGACTGTGAACAGGGTTATTGCCATAGGTGGCAGAACACCGATCTGCCATGTTCCAGCTTAAAAAAAATCCGTGGCTGGGCCTAAATTAAGGTAGGGGTCTAGAGCTGCAGCTCCAATAGCCCCTACGTTAATCCAGCCCTGTTTCCAGCAGGTACAGCAGCCCATGCAAATGAACGTACTGCTATGCCCACGAAAAAGCGGCCATGGGAAAACCGCAATAGTGTGAACCTAGACTAAAGCTGGGTACACGGATTGAAATTCAGCCTGTTCAGCAGGAATTGGTGAACCTTTGATCTATTTGTAGCATCTATGTTCAACAGAAACTCTGTTGAACAGCCCTGCTGAAAACCAGCATTTGACCAATTGATCAGTGTATTTTGACAGCATGTCAAAATACACTGCTTGTATAGAAACATACATAGCAGTAACTTTGGTCAAGAGTAAATGCCAGGTAAAGGTACAGTCTGTAATCTCTACTACATTAAGGATTTTTAAGGTAAATGCAGTGCTAAGATGTGACGTAATAGAAGCCCTTAGTCAAAATGTAAGTTGCTTTAAATATTCTTTTGTATGACTCCTAAAGAGCCCCAGGGACTCTCCACGCTCTCGCTTGTTATAGGCTCAGCAGAATGCTATACATATATTCTCTTCAGAAGTGGATTGTTTTTTCTTTTCCTCCCACCACATGAAAGTTTACTGAAGACTTTTCTCTTATGTATTAAAAACTTCCGTCTGGAGGGTCTTAGAATACAGCAGGAAGTATTTTGCATACATCTTGCATTAGTATTCGTATACAATTGTTTTATGAAACTTTCTGGTGACACTTAGCAGAAGTTCATTTGCATCAGGGCTTATCATACTGGTTTACCATTTTCTGTACAGCAGTAGACCAACCATAGCACCTCTGTACATTGTTCATTAAAAGCGAAGTATGGGTTTTGGCTTTTTTACCCCCATTGTACTTGCCTAGGTGGATGCAGCATTGGTCTGATGCTGCATCTGTCCCCCGGCGTCTCTGCACTGAGAACCGAGCCATTGAACATCACCGATGGCTCGGATCTCTCAGCTCCCCACACAGAGAGATGCTGCCTGTCAGTCAGCAGCTCCTCCTGCTCTGCTCCTCCATGCTCACTGGAGCGCTGAGCTGTGCAGGGGTGGGGAACGACAGTCTCAGCCTCTCAGCGGTTCACTGAGAGGCTGAGATGGCTATCCGTCCAGGCACCTGGCAGATCCAGACTCCTAGAGTCAGGATGACGCTGGGCATGGACTGATCTGTGTGACGTCAGCAGAGAGTAGACTTCAGACCGCTCTCTGCTGAAAAAGGGTCACAGGAGTGCAAAACGAATTGCACTCCTGTGACCCATAGGAGAAGCTCAGCCAAACGAGCTTAGGCTGGACTTCTCCTTTTAAAGGAAAAGTACAGTGGTTTTGTACACATATTCTCTTGTTACAAATTATGGTCGTGATGAAAAATTTTTCTTCATTTTGTTTTTAAAATATAGCCCTCCTTCAGAGGTTTTATGTCAAATGGGTAGTAGTAGTAGTTTAAATTATAAAAAACAGACATTGCATATAACTGATAAGTAAGTGATCAGTTGTTTCCCAGAGAGGGCAGCGCAGACATGCACCAGATGGAACCACGAGGACCGTGAGGAAATGAGCCCAAGACTGCACATACAGGGACCCCAGGTAACGGAGCAAAGGCTCCCACCATGTAATGCTAAACAGCCAGTTAGTAATCGGTCATTGGAGAGTTTATTATGATGCTCATCTTAGTCCCCACAGTCAGCTCCAGTGCAACCTACTCCCAGTTGTGGGAGCCTTTGCTCCGTTACCTGGGGTCCCTGTATGTGCAGTCTTGGGCTCATTTCCTCATGATCCTCGTGGTTCCATCTGGTGCATGCCATGCGCTACCCTCTCTGGGAAACAACTGATCACCTACTCATCAGTTATATGCAATATCTGTTTGTTATAATTTGAACTACTACTACCCATTTGACATAAAACCTCTGACGAAGGACTATAATTAGTATGAAACGTGTAAGGTGTTTACACCAGTATGTACGACAGCTAGCCTACCAGTATCCATGGGCAGTAGTATGTGCCAGACATACAGAATGCATTATTTTGGGTATTATGTATCATGATTTTCTATACTATATGATGTTAATTGCTAATTTGTACTATTTTACCATGTTGTTATAATAAAATATATTTTTTTTTCACCAACATTTTGGTCTGCCTATCAAAAAATCCATGAGGGGTTTTACCGTGCTTTACGCACAAGGTTTTTTTAGTTCATGTTTTCATTTGGATTTGACAGACTAATTCCTGCCAGAAGCTGCTTCTGTAGTACTCTTTAGATAACCCTAATGCCCTGTACACACGGTCGGACATTGATCGGACATTCCGACAACAAAATCCATGGATGTCGGCTCAAATTTGTCTTGCGTACACACGGTCACACAAAGTTGTCGGAAAATCCGATCGTTCTGAACGCTGTGGCCTAAAACACGTACGTCGGGACTATAAACGGGGCAGTAGTCAATAGCTTTCGTCTCTTAATTTATTCTGAGCATGCGTGGCACTTTGTGCGTCGGATTTGTGTACACATGATCGGAATTTCTGACAACGGATTTTGTTGGAAAATTTTATAGCAGGCTCTCAACCTTTGTGTGTCGGAAATTCCGATGGAAAATGTGTGATGGAGCCCACACATGGTCGGAATTTCCGAAAACATGGTCCCATCACACATTTTCCGTCGGAAAATCCGACCATGTGTACAGGGCATAAGGCTACTTTCACACTGGGGCGGGTGGCCACTTTTAGCGGCGCTATTAAAACCACCCCACTAGCGTCCGAAAAAGGGTTAAAACCGCCCGCGAAGCAGCGGTGCTGCCCCATTGTTTTCAGTGGGTAGGGACGCTTTAGGAGCGGTGTTTACAAAGCTCCTACAGCGCTGCAAAGATGTGGCTTGCAGGACTTTTTTGACCGTCCTGCAAGCGCACTTCTCCAGTGTGAAAGCCCACGGGCTTTCACAGTGGAGACACAGGAGAGGCTCTTTACAGGCACTATTTTTAGCGCTGTAGTGCCTTAAAGCGCCTCAGTGTGAAAGTAGCCTTAGTACTCTGGGAATCCTTTGTCACATAATTTAGGCTTTTCACCAGGGCTGGCCTAACATGCCTTGCTCCACGCCATGTCTCCGTGTGGAAGTGGCCATCTCAGTAGAGAAGCAGAGCTTTGCTTCATCGTATTGGACTTGTCTTTTGTCTAAAACAGGTTTTACTTCTGAATGATTATACAGGTTATTTTTATGCAGCTGCTATTGGTATTTGTAACTTGAAGATAATAATGGCTGAGAATTAATCTGTGACATGTGGCACCTTCATCTACCTTTGTAACGAATGTGGAATTTTGGGACATCTAGGAAATTGTGGCAGGTGTTGCAACACAAGTGTAAACTCAGATTTTGGTGGAGTCGATGTGAACAGTTGGTGTGCTAATCTGTTCTACACCCCATAATGAATAAGTACATGTACACACGGAAAAACAAATCTGCGTACTTGCGTGTTAGATAGAAAAGTATCTTGTCAGATCTCGTATGTACTGCCGAGCAGTGTTGAGCAATGCTGTTCCTGTTCTTGGGAAGGGCTTCCATGTTCAATATGATCAGCAGTAAAACAAATAGTTAGTCAGAAAAATTTCCCCTGAGATAGTTATGAGTATGAATGTGAAACATCTCCCCTGTTTCCTAACTTTGCAAACAACTGTGTGTTGCTTCACTGTACTTCATATAATTGATTTGTACGCAGCCAAGCTTGAGTTTGTGAGGGACTGAAAATGAATCTGTATTCATACAGATTTTTACTATTAGCTTATTGGTTTGTCAGTTGACTGGTAAAAATGTATTGTGTTGCAGTCTGATTAATAGTAAAAGCTGAATTTCTTGATAAGGATCCATTGGTTTGCTTTTATATATATTAGCCTGAACAGTAAGAATTGCATTTGGAATGTAAAATTGATTGCTGTGGATGGGCGTTATGTTTACATAGGTCATCCTCAGTGAGGAGGTTTTAGCAGTGTGGGTGGTAGACTGAGTTAATTGCAGTCTCACACGTCTGCACAGCGCACAGCCTTATGTGTGGACTTGGATGTTTTGTTTCCTGCTTTGTAAAAGTGGGTGTTGCTGTGGCAGTCACATGACTGTGATGTCACTTCTCACAAAGCTGGTATTTTAGGGACTTTCCTCTGCTGCTCCAACTTTCCTGGGGCTCTTCCCCTCCCTTTATTTTTGTCCTTTGCCTGCACAAAGCGCTGTCTGCCCTTTGTACTCCTTCATATTGCAGTTTTCCCCTGGTATTTTCACAGAAATCACTCAGGCTAGTTTCCTGTAAGAAAGGTTTACCAGCTCTGCCTGTCATATTGTTACATGGGCACACTATAAGCACAAGAAGTGTGACAGGCTCTGTGAGACCAGATTTCCTAAATGACCAGCCTTTGAATCCTCCTCCTTTTCTTTACCCAGGACCCCTTCTCTGATTATCCTGCAAGGCTGGAAGTGGAAAATGAACAACGGACTTAAAGTGGAACCATTCGATCACGTAAGTACCTTGGCAATCCTCTTTATCTGATTTGAGACATGTAAAGATTTGGCTATTTACACTGTTATACTGTTAGACATATAAAACAGTCTATTAACTCCTAGTGCAGGGTCATGTTTTATTTACATTTCCATGCAAGAACGATACATTGATGCATCCTGACTGTTTTGTTTTTCCATCTATTGCCAGATTAGATTCATTTTGACAGTGAGATTGACATTCACAGTGCATACACAAAGTATTTGTCTGTTCTAAATGCAGATTATGTCCCTGCTCTGCTTGATGTCATTAGAATTCAGTTTTACAGAGTAGGGGCCATTCCCAGACACTTTGACATCAGCGTGTATTGTATATTTGCAGGAGGGTGAGTATAAACACCTTACCCTATGGTAGAGTAACAACCCATCTAAATCCATTCTGTATTCTGTATCTTACTTCAACTGAGTTAATTCTGAATTGCTGCTGTGAGTCACTGCAATTAGCAATGAGGATTAAGAACTATTTATTAAATAAGTACAGTTCTGTTTTTATTATTCAAAGCGGTACATGCAATAAAACTGTTTGCAGGGTCTATGTAAAATGGGTTTAAACTTCTAATATTATTATAATACAGGATTTATATAATGCCAACAGTTTGCGCAGCACTTTCTAACGAGCATAAGTTTACATACCCTGGCAGCATTTCTGATTTCTTGGACATTTTTTAGAGAATATGAATTATAACACAAAGACATTTCTTTCACTCATGGTTAGTGTTTGGCCGAAGCCATTTATTATCAATCAACTGTGTTTACTCTTTTTAAATCATAATGACAACATAAACTAGCCAAATGACCCTGATCAAAAGTTTACATACCCCAGTTCTTAATACCATGTATTGCCCCCTTTAACATCAATGACAGCTTCAAGTCTTTTTGTGGTATTTGTAGATGAGGCTCTTTATCTTCTCGGATGGTAAAGCTGCCCATTCCTCTTGGCAAAAAGCCTCCAGTTCCTGTAAATTCTTAGGCTGTCTTGCATGAGCTGCACGTTTGAGATCTCCCCAGAGTGGCTCAATGATATTGAGGTCAGGAGACTGAGATGGCCACTCCAGAACCTTCACTTTATTCTGCTGTAGCCAATGACAGGTTGACTTGGCCTTGTGTTTTGGATCATTGTCATGTTGGAATGTCCAAGTACGTCCCATATGCAGCTTCCTGGCTGATGAATGCAAATGTTCCTCCAGTATTTTTTGATAACATACTTCATTCATTTTGCCATCAATTTTGACCAAATTTCCTGTGCCTTTGTAGCTCGCACATCCCCAAAACATCAGCGATCCACCCCCGTGTTTCACAGGAGGAATAGTGCACCTTTCATCATAGGCCTTGTTGACTCCTCTCCAAATGCAGCGCTTATGGTTGTGGCCAAGAAGCTCAATTTTGGTCTCATCACTGCAAATGACTTTGTGGCAGAAGGTTTGAGGCTTGTCTCTGTGCTGTTTGGCGTATTGTAAGTGGGATACTTTGTGGCATTTGCGTAGTAATGGCTTTCTTCTGGCGACTTGACCATGCAGCCCATCTTTCTTCAGGTGCCTCCTTATTGTGCATCTTGAAACAGCTACACCACATGTTTTCAGCAAATCCTGTATTTCATCTGAAGTTATTTGCGGGGTTTTTTTTGCATCCCGAACAATTTTCCTGGCAGTTGTGGCTGAAATTTTAGTTGGTCTACCTGACCGTGGTTTAGTTTAAACATAACCCCTCATTTTCCACCTCTTGATTAGAGTTTGAACACTGCTGATTGGCAATCTCAATTCCTTGGATATCTTTTTTTTTTTTTTTTTTATATTCCTTTCCTGTTTTACACAGTCAAACCACCTTTTCCCGCAGATCCTTTGACAATTCTTTTGCTTTCCCCATAACTCAGAATCCAGAAACATCAGTGCAGCACTGGATGAAATATGCAAGGGTCTGTCAGGAGTCCAGAAACTCATTGACCTTTTATACATGCACACTAATTACAAGCAAACAGATCACAGGTGAGGATGGTTACCTTTTAATAGCCATTCAAACCCCTTTGTGTCAACTTGTGTGCATGCTATCAGGCCAAAATCACCAGGGTATGTAAACTTTTGATCAGGGTCATTTGGGTGGTTTCTGTTGTCATTATGATTTAAAAAGAGTAAACACAGTTGATGGATAATAAAGGGCTTCAGCCAAATACTAACCATGAGTGAAAAATGTTTTTGTGTTATTCATATGGCCAAGAAATCATAAATTCTGCCAGGGTATGTTAACTTATGAGCACAACTGTGTGTGTGTGTGTGTGTGTGTGTGTGTGTGTATATCTAAACAAGCTCTTGTTTTCATAGTAAATGTTTCAAGTTTTTTTTCTTCTATAAAAATAACGGATATGTTATACTTGCCTGCTCTGTTGCAGTGGATTTGCACAGAGCAGCTCAGGTCCTCCTCTTCTGTTCTCCTGACCCATCCCTCCTGTTGAGTGCCCCCACAGCAAGCAGCTTGCTATGGGGGGCACCTAAGCTGAGCTGCAGCTCCATGTGTCCAATAAGACACATAGCTGTGGTGCGGCCCTGCCCCCTCTCTCCCGATTGGCTAATTAACTTTGACAGCAGCGGGAGCCAATGGCACCGCTGCGTTGTCTCAGCCAATCAGGAGGGAAAGTCCCGGATGGCTGAAACACTAGTGGACATTGCTGGATAGAGATGAGGCTCAGGTAAGTATTAAGGGGCTACAGAGAGAAGGCTTTTTATCTTAATGCATTAAGATTAAAAACCTTTTGACTTTACAACCACTTTATGTTCACACTGCATGCAACTTCAGCTTGATTTCAAAACCGCCCATCAGTGTGATTTCATACACTGATGTCAATGCAAGTCACACATGTAATTGGCAAAAATAGTGCAGGAACCTTTTTCAAATCGGTGCAAGTCAGAGTCGCACAGATTTGAACGGTTTCAGAGGCACAAATAGGATGTGACTTGTCATGCGATTATGAACTGTTAAACAGGGGTTAAGGTTTTAGGAATTCTTACACTGAAAGAGTGTAGCTACTGCCACAAGGCTGGCTGCTTATTGCACTAAATTGTGAAGAGCAGTGCATTTTACCAATGTGTTATGTACAGTTTGGCATACTTTGTTTTTACCCTTGACTGTGTGGCAGCTATAGTATTGATAAAATAAAAGCTAAACTGAAAAATCCCCCCCCCCAATCCCTTTACATAGATCTGTCAGACCCGAGGAAGGTAAAATTTCCAAGCCACTGCTGAAAAAGTACATTGTCTCAAAATGTTCTCTGATGCTCTCACACTGAAACTTGTGTACTGATTTCCAGATTTCTGTCATTTACTGGAGTGCAGGAAAGCAGAGCTGTTGCATAATTTTGTTTCATTTTGTCTTTGTGAGATTAGTCATATTGTACAAGCCTATTTCCTTTCATCCATTTTTCGTAAATGTGCTTCTAATTAGTTGTAGATGTTTATTCTGTTAATTTTGTTTTTGTTTCAACACTAAAACAATGGACCTATCTATTATAAGGAAAAACACTGGGATATAACATGACCAGATTTACCTAATAACCTTATACTTAGCTGAAAGTTCCATAGCAAATAGTGTTTAATCATTACTGCTCTAGCTATTGTGGTGATGCATAAAAACCACACTATTTGTTCATAGACCGTTTAAGATGGGTCTCCTTAAATTGTCTTTGTTACCATTTTTTTTAACCTTAGCGAAGTAAGTGGAAAAAGGGCTTTGATTAGATTCACATTTGCTATAGAAAATCACTTGCAAATGTTGTGGTTTGAGACACTATTCCACATCATCTTATTTATCTCTGCTGCTTCATTCTTGAATTTCTTTCTGAATACGAACTAGGATAACATGAGTAGAACAGAGCAGCCCTTTTTATGATTGATATGCTTGGTACTTCCCATAATTCAGCAATCACTGATTAATCACAACAAAAAAATATATATATATACATTATATATACTTTGGTATCCTGGTAGCTGATGAGTCTGTATTGGTAGTATAACTATAAGTATGTTGTGTGTGGAGCTAGGGACTGCTTCAATATGCTGTGATGGCAACTGCTGGAATAGAAAGCAGCTAGACCAGCCATTCTCAACCAGGGTTCCGTGGAATGATGGGGTTCCTCAAGAGGTTGCTAGGGGTTCCTTGAGCTGTGGCTGACTGACGCTCCATCTGATGGTGCCTGCCTACTTCCGGGTTCAATGTCACTTAGCAGAGTCAGCTGCATGACACCAATTATCTAACAGGGGGCCTTCTGGGACAGATTTTGCTATCCAATGTGGTACTAGGTACGACCTCAAAACTACTTTATGGGATGTGTCCAGGATGTAGATGTTTAGGGAGACCCTATGGGTTGCATTAAAAATGTCTGCCCAATCTTCAGGCATAAGGTCCAAGGCTAAGCCAGTTGCCCATTTGGAGATATAGACCAGGAGAGGTGGTTTTGGAGTGTTTATTAAGGTAATATACAGTGGTAATTACTCTCTTGGCATGTACATATGAGATGCACAAATGTTTGTACATAGTCCTTATGTTGAGGCATGTCCCGGCAGTATTTTGGCAGTATAGAAATGTTTTATCTGAAGTCCTCAGAACTTCTTGCAAGCTAGGAAAAGGCTTAAAGCATGTAGAAAAAACTAGATGTTGTAGACGTGTTAACAGATGGATCCAATAGTGGAACAAGGAGGGTGCCTCGGCCACAAGATAAAGATTCAAGTTATGAAGGAAGGATAATAGCGGGGTATGAGAGGAGATTAGGTGTGGTTTATGCTTTAATCCAGGGGTCTCAAACTGGCGGCCCTCCAGCTGTTGCAAAACTACAAGCCCCATGAGGCATTGCAAGGCTGACAGTTACAAGAATGACTCCCTCAGGCTGAAGCATGATGGGACTTGTAGTTCCACAACAGCTGGAGGGCCACTAGTTTGAGACCCCTGCTTTAATCTGTCCCAGATGAGCAAGAAGTTCTGAGTAAGAGGGTTACAGATCTGTCCCCTATCATGCAAGGTGAACCAGAGTATATTATCTATGGTGTGGGGATCCACATTCAATAGCCTCCAACCGACCCAAAGGGGAACGATATTTGTGGCATGATATTTGAGGAGAGGTGCTAACTGAGCTGCCTGATAATATTTAGAAACGTGTGGAATGCCTAGACCCTCATTCGATTTAGGCCTTAGTAGCGTGGCTTTTGGTAGCAAAACCTTTTACGTTTCACAAACATAGGTAAACAGTTTGTTTACTTATGTGTATATCTTCCAGACATGCCAGTTATGGGTTCGCTGGTTCTACAATTACCTTGCTCTTGTAAATAGTACAAAAGAAAGTTATAGAAGATGAACAAATGATGACAAGATTAGGTTAGGTCATGAGCTGTAACGTTTGTGAATGTGTTTTTCATGAATAAAATCAATAAAAAAATGTTAAAAAAAAAAAATCTTTAATTGGATTTTGTGCTTCCCCCCAACCAGTATTTTTGCAATGGAGATCCAGATGGTGGTTTTGATTATACTCCATATACAGAGTCTCAGGATCCTGAGCAAGAAATACGTAAGTATTCTCTTTATCTGCATCAGTATCAATGTTAATAAAACAGCCTATCAGTTAGCATTTTTTAGGTGGTCAGGTAGAGCATTTCTTGCAGTGATAAATAAAAGTTAACTAGTTACACATGTGTACTACTTGCATACCTTAATATGAGGTATTCTCTGATTGGGCGAGATGGAGATTGTTGTGTCACAGCCCCTGCCTCTCCACCTCGTCCAATCAGAGAATGATTCATTCATTGAGAAAAATGCATGGTGCCCGTGCTAAGTGTGAGGAGCAAATCTTTATCGGATACTTTGCAACAATTTCACATGAACTGTTACTTAATAGATGGTAGGGCATCCTCTGGGAAGCATGTCCTTTTAATTAATTTTAATTCTTTATTACTTTTGATGTATTCATGCTTGGTCCAAACCTACATTACATTACAGTATACTTGGAGAAAAGGTTAAAAAAAAAATAAAGGGGGCAAACTCAATGAACCACTTGGTCTTTTTCTGTTGTCACTCTTCTCTTCTGTTTGCATGTGCTATGTTAACCCTTTCACTGCCAAGCCTTGCGCTCCACTTTTAAACTTGTGTAGCCAGACCATTTTTGCAATTTTTTCATTGATTTTTATTTTTCTCTTACAACTTTCATAGTTTGTAAAAAGACCTCCCAAACCATATATTTTCTGAAAGCAAGTGTTCAGATAAAAATCAGCACCTTTTTTTAAGACCCAGTGATATTTGCGCAAATGTTTATCAAAACAATATTTTCAATAAAAATGAAAAAAAAAGAAAACGAATGCAGCCACCATCTGAGGATTGCTAAGATGCTATATGTTTATATTTTTGATTTTGGGATTAAAGTAATTGTAAACCCATATATATTTTTAAAATTAACAAATGTCATACTGACCTGCTCCGTGCATTGGTTTTGCACAGAACAGCCCTGATCCTCCTCTTCTTCTGTCGCCTGACTGCTGCAGGCTCCTCCCCCTTGCTGAGTGTCCACCATAGCAAGCCGCATGCTGTGGGGTTACTTGTGTGGGCTTGTTTCAGAGCCAAGCTCTGTATGTCTATTGACACACACAGCTCTGATCCATTGAGGAGAGAGCCGCTGCTCTTGTGGAAAACACTGGATTGACATAGGGCTCAGGTAAGTATAAGGTGGAGCTGGGGGGGGAACTGCACTCAGAAGGTTGTTTACCTTTAATGCAGAGAATTAAGGGTAAAAAAAGGCCTTTAGAATCACTTTAATACTGCCTTTTCGTCACTTTTGTAGGTGTTCTCTGCCTAGGTGTAGAGTCCCATACTAAAAACTGCTCCATATAGTCAGAAATCTAAACAGGCCAATTTGCACACACAAATTTAACACAAGCTTTCTTCATTTAGCTAATTAAGTGTAATTTTACCTTGATCATGCGTTATCTGACTTTTTTTCTCATTTCCTTTAAGCAACTGGTCCACACCTGGCAATCATAGAGCAGCCTAAACAGGTAGGTGAATTACTGTACAGTCACATTGATGCATGAAAGTGAGTGTATTTCTACATCATTTTTAGTGACGCTTTATAGACATAGGCCTAAATCTAACACCCAAATGGTGCACTTGACACCTCTCGCTGTTAACCCCTAAAATGAATGCTTGCCTCTGTTCATTAGGTGTTGTATTAGATCTTTATGTTCAAGAGGCCGAGAATAATTATTAAACAGTTGCTTTTAAAATGGGCCATGGATTTCCATGATCGTATTTATTAGAATGAAAACCCACAACTCTTTCATGCAAAGTTTTTTTATTTTAGATTTGATTCCCTGAAGACTCCTGTCAATAACATTTTGCTTGTGTTGTAATTGACTAGCCAATACAAAAAAACTTGTCCACTAGCATTCCCTTTTTGGGGTTATTTACAAAGGGAACTGCAGACACAACAGAGGGTGCTTGGTCAGCACTAGTTTCTACCAAAGGGTGCGCTCCTGTGAAGTGTTTGGAAATGTTTGCTCACTGTATTCCTTGCTAATGTATTGACCTTTACAGCGCGGCTTTCGGTTTCGCTATGTATGCGAAGGACCATCTCATGGTGGACTACCTGGGGCATCCAGT
The DNA here is from genome assembly GCF_042186555.1 of Aquarana catesbeiana. Lineage (NCBI taxonomy): Eukaryota > Metazoa > Chordata > Amphibia > Anura > Ranidae > Aquarana > Aquarana catesbeiana. The sequence continues at coordinate 158,675,033 of NC_133331.1, read as the reverse complement.
GAGAAAGGGAAGAAAACCTATCCAACAGTTAAAGTGAGTTATTTTCATTTTGTGTATTGGCTTGTATGTCTCACAGATTCCAGTGCAGAGAAAACATGCAGAATCCCAGTTCTATCAAGTCGCCACAATCATTTAAAGACAGCATGCTTCCCAGGTTCTTTCTAATGTGATGTACACAAGTTGTAATCCAGCTTCATCGGAGTGATGCTTTATGGCCTAATGGGAGGTGTATAGGCACACTATTGGATATAAGAGCCTGGGGGTTGATCTCTCCACCAGTGCACAAACAGTGTCAGTTTTAGGTGTCATTGTTAAACAGAGCCTTATTGTATAATACGTGTATTGGCTTTTTCCAAACTATATATTAAATAACAATCTTCTTGATGGACGGAAGTCCTAAATGATAGCATACTTAAGGGAGCAGCTCTCTGTCCTTGAGTGGGTTAACTTATTACCTATATTCTGCATCAGGTGAAAGTGGTTTCTGATCAGTTTTTGTTTTTCTAATTTTTTTTATATCTTTATTGCAGATCTTTAATTATGTTGGCATGGCCAAGATTGAAGTGGATTTGGTTACGCACACAGACCCACCACGTGTTCACGCTCACAGCCTTGTTGGAAAACATGCCAATGAGACAGGAAGTTGTGTGGTGACTGTAGGGCCTAAAGATATGACTGCTCAGTACGTTTGTCCACAAATCAGATTTATTCTCTCTAACCTCCTCCTTTCCGTTTTATAGATGAAACAAAGGTCAATTCAATGTTTATCTAATGTTTGTCATATGCAGTTTTAGTGTCACATGATTGATTTGCATAAATTATGGCATGTGATCACTTAAGAGCCAATTCATAAATTATCAATTGTGAGATGAATAACGACAAATCTTCATTATGTTCAATTCACTTAAAAAGAAAAAAAAAAATTATCAAAAATTATCTTTTGAAACAGGCATTCAATATTTTAGGAATGTAGAAACTAACAATTGGGAACCCTGCACTGGCCAGTAAGTGCAATGCTGTTTGCTCAGAGTAAATAATTTGTAACATTACACCAGAGGGAGATCATTCTGTGAATGAAGGCACACTAAGGGCTTGTTTACACATGCGTGGGGGGCAAGTTGTAATAACAGGCGATTCAGCTGCATTTTTACTGCCCCCTTAAGCTGAAAAGACAGCCAGCATTTACAGGACTGTCAAACACCTCTTAAGAGTGAACCACATCTTTTCATCGTTTCGCAATTCTTAGTATGTCTTCGTCGATCTCACTCTGATGCTGTGTTAAAATCTGTGAAACAAAAAAATAATAAAAAATTAAGTACGAAATATTACAATATAAAAAATTTGAACTTATTCTATAAGGCCTCATGCACACTGGACATTTTTGCAGCTTCTCCTAGGGGCATCAGTCTTTTTTCTTTTCCTGCCTCTAAACTCCCCCGCGTGTTGGCCTATGTGTCCATGCACACGGCTTTTCACAGCATTTAAAGGCAGAAAAAAACTGCCAGTGTGTCCAGACACAGTAGAGTTTTGGCTTGTACATGTGAGTTAGTGCTAGGCGCGTTTAGCGCTTGAGTGTTATTCATTTTAATTTAAATTATTATTTTGGCCAATTCAATGAATTAGCACCCAAGCACATGACTCCTGTAAACGCTCTTTAACTCATGATACACTTTTGTGGGCGTCAGACTTTTTTATGCCAAAATGTTACTGCTAGGAGGAAAGGCTTTTGGATGAGTTTGCAAAATGTCTTGTGTGCATGAGGCCTAAAATAAGGCCTTTTTTTTTAGTGAATTGACTACTTTTGAGATAAATATTGCATTGGTTATTTTAAGGGAAAAACTATTTTCGTAATTTAACTCTTAGTGAATTGATCCCACAATGTTGTGTTCTCTTATGTTAAAGCAATTTTTTCTATAGTAATATTTGTTTATTTAATTTTTCTGTTGTATGGTGGGGTTTGCTTGTTGCATTAAAGTGCAATTAAAGGTAAAACTTTTTTTTTTGGATGGAGGGGAGAGGGGTTAGAACCCCTGTCAAGTTTCTATTGTCGTCTGTGCCCCCATCAGGGAGATTTACCCTCTATATTTATTTGTCCTTTTTACTGTTTATTACTCAGAGTGAAAGGAATTCCCAAATTTTGGGTTGTCACCAGAACAGTAAACCCTGAGAACCAGGGATTCCCTCACTTTGAAGACCTTTCCTCTCACCTGCTGTTTTGGCTATGTGACAGGAAGTGAAGGGAAATAAAAAAACCTGACAGGGGTTATAACCCTCTCTTACTCTATCCAAAAATGAAAAAAATGCCATTAGTTCTACTTTAATGCTGGCTGTGTTCTCACCTAATTGGTGCTTCTTTGTAAGATGGATTATTGCAAACTCTTCACATGATCATTGCTTTCTGCCTACGTGGTTGGCTTATGCAAATATTTAATATACTATATTCTGTATTTGTGTTTAGGTTTAATAACTTAGGGATTGTCCATGTCACAAAAAAGAGTCAGATTGAAATCCTGAAGGAAAAGATAAGACAGCAAATAATGAGAACCCGTTGTCTCACAGGTAAAACTATGAACTGTACTGAAACTTTTTGTATAGGCTGCTGTTATTGTTTCTATTCTCACTTATAAGTTTTTTGTTTTTGACAGTACCTGCAAACCTTTTAAAAATGTATCATATGTGTTCTGGAAATAAAACTGAGCTTTTTTTTCCAACTGAAATGAAATACAAAACTGAAGCATGTGGGAATGTGATCCTGTTCTTTATTATGATGGACTTACCCTTTTGCAGAGCAAGATGAGAAAGATATAGAGACAGAAGTAAAAGATCTGAAGAAAGTTACAGACCTGAGCATTGTCCGGCTTCGATTTACAGCATATTTGCCAGACAGCACTGGTGCTTATACTCTCCGTTTGAAGCCAGTCATTTCTGATCCCATCCATGACAGCAGTGAGTGATTTGATTTATGCACTGTGTAATACAGAATATTACATCTGTTTTTTGGAATAACCATGAAGCAAACATTCAAGTTTCCCTTGAATGAATTTCCATACTGGTGGGCAGCTTGTAGCTATTGACTAGGAAAATCTATTTTAATAAGTACATAAAATACACTTGCATAATAATGGTGCACATTATCACTATATAAACAGCATGCGTACAGAGATGTTTCTTCTGCTGTCTTTCCTGTCAGCTCTCCGCAGTTGGCCCATACCTTGATCCCTGTTCCAGTCCCAGCGGGATCAAGGCAGAGGTACCTAGGCCTTAGGGCAGGAGTAAACTACCCCATCATGTGATCACTGTGATTGACTGTCACAGTGGTCACATGATCGGGAGCCTATCTTACCAATTCCCATTCATAAATAGAAACTAGAATCTAACTGACAGCTTGGTGCTGGGATACTGGGGTGCACAGTGAGGACAAACCTCTGCACCATGAACACATATAGGTAGCGCGTGTGTGTATTAAGGCCCACCTTCCTTACTGCTGCAAGTATGTGTTATGTGGTTGTCAGGAGGTTAAAGGGGTTGTAAACCCTCAAGGTTTTTCACCTTAAAGCGGAGTTCCACCCACTTTTGAGAAGGTGGTCTTAAACGAAAGACCACCTCTCCACCCCTCGTTTTGTGGATATTAAAATTTTTTTTTTTTTTTCTTCTATAGTACCTATTTATGAAGTACATAGTGTACTTCCGATCCATCCGGACCACGGCGCAGGATGTCATATCCTTTTGTGCGGCGAGCCCCCCCCCACTGTCTTCTGGGACCTGTGTGTCCCAGAAGACAGCTGGCCATTCACGAAGCACCGCACGACTCGCACAAGCGCAGCAGGGAACGGGTAGCGAAGCCGCAAGGCTCCACTGCCGGTTTCCCTTAGTTAGATAGGCACCTCCCACACCCGATCTGATGGATGGATCGGCCTCGGGGGGGTGTCCTTATTAAAAGTCAGCAGCTACAGTGTTTGTAGCTGCTGACTTTAAAAAAAATAAAAATTTGCGGGTGGAACACCACTTTAATGCATTCTATGCATTAAGGTGAAAAACTTTGTAGTGCAACAGCCCCCCCAGAGCCCCCCTTTTCCTTACCTGACCCCGATCTTTCCAGCGACAAGAACGAGCCCAGCAGCTCCAGTTGCTGTCTCGGGTCCTCATTGGATAGATTGATAGCAGCAGCCATTGGCTCCCGCTGTTATCAACCAAATCCAGTGACATGGGAGTTGGGGGGCGGGGTCGAGTCCTGCTGTCTATGTCAATGGACGCAGCAGCAGAACTCAGCAGCGTGTCCGCAAAAGTGTCCTCTTAGAATGCGGGGGGCACTCGATGCGGGGGGGAGCCAGGAGCGCCGCTGGGGGACCCCAGAAGAGGAGTACCGGGGCCACTCTGCAAAACCCTTGCACAGAGGTAAGTATAACATGTTTGTTATTAAAAAAAAAAAAAAACTAACATTTACAACCCCTTTAAGCTAAATTCAGGCTGTTCATCAGATTTATCAGTTCTTGTCAGTTCGCCTTCTTTTTCAATCTCACCTTGCCAAGCATGGTAGCAGATGGATACTGTTGTGGTCAGTTTGCATCTCCCTGATTCTTCTTTGGTGATACAGGATTCTGTGCCAATGCACAGTGTACCTATAGCCTCTTTAGTCAGTTACGTGGCCACACCCCCATGGCTAGCCCTGCAGTTGTAACTCCCAGCTGAAGCCTCCTTTCATATAGCAGCTGCTGGTTGTAATCGAGCTCTGGAGAGGGAATAAGAGTTACATTTCGCTGCGTACAGTACATCGATAATGTTTGCCACAAGAACACTGTGAGACCTGGAGCAGCACCTGGAGGAAAGATCTTCTCCACAACCTTGAGATGGAACTTTAACAAATTCATGTACAAGAGGAAGTAAGATTCTCATGGGGTCATTGCCACTCACCTCCAGGGAAACTGCAATCCACAGGTTGCCAGGAGTTGTACATACCCCAATACCTGAAATCAGATGTTCCTGTACCAAACTAATGTCTTCCCTTTGTTCTTCGTTTACGTAAACATCACACTTACATCAACATCAGACACTGTGTGTGACTTAATAAATGCCCCCCCCCCCCTACATGTCCCCTATTGTGCATAAGAGGGATCATATGAAAGGCCATCTAGTCATGTGACCTAAAAAATAAAACCCACAAAAGGGGTACTAAATGTTTATAATTTATAAAATAGATACAATTATTGTACCTGTTGTTTTTTGTATAACCCTGTACTTGTGAACAATTCACATATAGTTTAAGTTCTCAACAGAAGCACAGAAATCCCGGCTCTTTTCCTATTGATTTGTATTACACCGGTATATTGTCAGCCTTCTAATATAAACACTCATCAGGTATTTCTAAGTGGTTAGGAACAGACTTAAAGTGTTTGTTACCCTAAAAAAAAAATATAGCTCCTGTTCCCTTAAAACATGTTATACAGTACAGTGCTTGTGCTGTGTAATTTGGCCCCTTCTAAAACCTGGCTGATCTTGCCTGACTATGCCCTCTCCCCTGTAAACTGACCACGGTTTATCATGGCTGCTGAGCCCTGACACCGTGGTCACTTTACGTGTCTCCGTCATCTCCAGCTCTCCTCCCTGCTTTCTCCCCTGCCTGCCTGTCAACTCTAGAAACTGCCTGCCCCCCCTACTGCTGCTATAAAAACGATATCATATGTATATCATTGCATCTGTTATATAATGCTATGTGTCCCAGTGCCTGTGCTGTATAAGAAAAATGCAGATTTCTACCTTATCTTAGAGCAGCCACAGACACCCACAGCAGCAGTAAGCCACACCCCACCTCCCTCCTCACAAGAGTTTGATGACAGCAGGAGCCTATGGCTCTGCTGTCCTCAGTTTCTCCTGTAAAAGCGTTAAGTGAGGAGGGTGACATTTAAGCTGGAGACAGCACTGGAGAGGTGACATGGAGTTAGGTAAGTGTTTAGGAACAAAAAGAGGGGTAGGACAGGTCGTGGGGCATTTTTTAATGCAGAGAACACATTAAGATTAAAACCATTTAGACTTTAGTTTGTAAGTTAAACTATCACAGCACTGAAAAATGGCCTGATATTTAAGGCTAGAAATCAAATGGTTAAAAATCACATCTGTTAAACACTAACTGGAAAGGATAACTAACTCCCCAGTCTAAAGTAGTAAAAAATATTATGTGCTAAAACTTTGGTGTTTATTGGCCCTGTCACTAGTCAGACCAGATTGGATTTTTGGGGAAAAGGTAATATGCTTGTTCCTCTTGGAGACATGTGAGGGTAGTGGTAGGTAGAATTTTTCTGTTTTGTCATTTTCTTTTTAACTTAATAAATGTAAAAAAGTCTTAAACTGAATGGGCCTTGGCAAAGCAAATAAACAGGTTGAGTTGAATCCTCTCCACCCCAGCTTAATGCACTCTCCTTACTTTGTTCCCTTGATGCACCATATGATGGCCATGAACAAAAGAAGCCACCCGAAGTAGCTCAAGTCTTTGCTTACACGGGGCTATGCTCTCTTTATTAAAATAAAGAATGCTTTTTATTAAAATCAAAAACATGTCACTCGCTCTGTGCAGTGGTTTTGCACAGAGCAGCCCCGGTCCTCCTCTTCTGAGCCCCCCCGTCTGTGCTCCATGCTCCTCCTCTTCACTGTGTGCCACCATAGCAAGCTGTTTGCTATGGGGGCACTTGTGCGGTCTCTCTTCCAAGTCACACTGCCTGTGTCCACATAGACAGCGCTGCTCAACTCTGCCCCCATGCTCCTTCCTCATACCAATTAATTGACCAAAGGCTCCTGCTGAAGCTCTGACAGACTCGGGTAAGTGATAGTGCAGTGTTTTTTTACCTTTAATACAGGGAATGCACACAGACTTTAGAACCACTTTAATTAAAATTGGAGTTGTCATTATTGGCTTTTCATCTATAGTGCATAGAAAGCAAGTCTTGGAATGAGATTCATCCTCCTCCTGTGAGGTCTCATTGCAAAAGAAAGTGGCTGATTTTGTTGAACAGGAAATTTCATTTTTGAGGGCTGACTCTAGTGAGACAGAGTTCTAATAAGAATCCATACTAATTCATCAGTTTGACTTGAGTGACCTCTAGTGGCTGTATGACCAAATGCAGCTGAGATTCTAGGGAACAGCACACTGAAGCAATATTTTATGTTGCATTCTCTTTGGTAGATATAATTTATCTTACATACTGAAGTATTTTAAATATGAGCAGTGATTTTGTGCTTTTGTGTCACAGTGCAGTGTAAAAAGGTTTTTGAAAGTGTATTGTTACTATATTCCTATTTTATTTTATTTAGAATCTCCTGGAGCCTCTAACCTGCGTATTTCTCGAATGGACAAGACTGCAGGGTCTGTAAAAGGAGGAGATGAGGTGTACTTACTTTGTGATAAAGTGCAGAAAGGTACCTTTTACTTCCGTTTCCTTCACTTTTAAGGTATAAGTAATTTCACATCTGAAGTTTTGCTTGCTTAACCACTTAAAGACCAGCCTCGTTTTGGATTTTAGGTGTTTACATGTTTAAAACAGGTTTTTTTGCTAGAAAATTACTTAGAACCCCCAAACATTATATATTGTTTTTTTTCTAACACCCTAGAGAATAAAATGGCGGTCATTGCAATACTTTTTTTTTGCACCGTATTTGCGCAGCGGTCTTATAAGCGCACTTTTTTTGGAAAAAAATCACTTTTTTGAATAAAAAAATAAGACAACAGTAAAGTTAGCGCAATTTTTTTTTATATTGTGAAAGATAATGTTACGCCAAGTAAATTGATACCCAACATGTCTCGCTTCAAAATTGCACCCGCTCATGGAATAGCGTCAAACTTTTACCCTTAAAAATCTCCATAGGCGACGTTTAAAAAAATTCTACAGGTTGCATGTTTGGAGTTACAGAGGAGGTCTAGGGCTAGAATTATTGCTCTCGCAATACCGGTCGCGGCGATACCTCACATGTGTGGTTTGACCACCGTTTTCATATGCAGGCGCTACTCACGTATGCGTTCGCTTCTGTGCGCGAGCTCGTCGGGACTGGGCGCTTTAAATTTTTTTTTTTTTTTTTTTATTATTTATTTTACTTTATTTTATTTATTTTTTCACTGTTTTAAAAAAAAAAAAAATTTGGATCACTTTTATTCCTATTACAAGGAATGTAAACATCCCTTGTAATAGAAAAAAGCATGACAGGTCCTCTTAAATATGAGATCTGGGGTCAAAAAGTCCTCAGATCTCATATTTAGACTAAACTGCAAAAAAAAAAAAAAAAAAAAAAAAAAAAGTCGTTTAAAAAAATGACACAAAAAAAATTGTGCCTTTAAGAGAAGTGGGCGGAGCCGTCGTAATGACGTCGCTACGGCCGTCACATGGTATAGAGACGGGTGGGGGCCATCTTGGCCTCACTCGTCTCAGTACCTCAGCGGTGACAGGTCCCGATCTCCTCTGCCGTTACCGACGGCTCCGGTAAGCGGCGGAGGGTGCGGGAGAGCGGCGGGAGGGGGGGTGGCACCTCTCCCGCCGCCGATAACTGTGATCTCACGGCGAACCCGCCGCTGAGACCACCATTATCATGTACAGAACCGCTCGCTGTAAAGATGGATATCTCAGTTGTGGCAGCAGCTGCTGCCGTTACCGAGATATCCATCTTTAAAAAAATGATGTATATATACAGTGAGCGGTCGTGAAGTGGTTAAACCACTTTAATATTGGACACTTTTATCCCCTTCCTGCCCAAGCCAATTTTCAGCTTTCAGCGTTGCTTCACTTTGAATAACACTTGTGCAGTTATGCAGCACTGTACCCAAATTCAATTTTATAATTTTTTTTCACACAAATAGAGCTTTTTTTGGTGTTATTTAATCATCGCTGTTTTATTTAGGAAAAAAAAAAACTGAAACGTTTGAAAAAAAAAACAAACACCTTTTTTCTTTGTTTCTGTTATAACATTTTTGTAAATAAATAATCTTTCTTCGTTAATTTAGGCCAAAATGTATTCTGTTACATTTCTTTGGTGAAAATAGCCCAAATCAGTGTATATTATTTAGTCTGTAGGAAAGTCCAAACACTATGGTGTGTGTGTATATATTTAAAAATCAATCCTGATCTACTGACAACCTCTTATTTCTTGAGGCCTGAAAATGCCAGGACAGTACAAATACCCCCCAAATGACCCATTTTGGAAAGCAGACAGTCCAAGATATTTAGTAGGAGGCATGGCGAGTTTTTTGAAGTTGTAATTGATGACAGCATCATCATATAACTGGTGCGGCAGTGATCAGGGACACTCACTAGAGACAGTATATTCAAAAATATATATATATAAGGTGATCAGGATTTTTTCTACAGCTAATCACTTGGTATAGATGGGCTGTGATTGGCCCTGTCTGTACCATGTGATCACTGTGACCAATTACAGCGATCAACACAATAGATGGCATTAATTAAAGCTATTGATTGTGTACAATTGTCATATTATCTGCTGTGATTAGTCACAGTGATCACATGGTTCCTGGCAGCGGGCCAGTACACTGATCCGTTATCTGCTGTGACTGGTGGACACAGCAGGTGACAGATCGCCGGCTGATCCAGGGAGGACGTAATATGATATCCTTCCAGAATAACTTTCCTGCCTGCCCGTCATTTTACAATAGGCTGGGCGGGAAGGTGTTAAGAATTTAGGTTATAATTATTTTTTATTAAGTTATGGAATAGGGGTTTCTAATAACTGCTTAATTTAAAAAAGAGAATTTACTTCTTAGCAGCCATGTGTATTGGCCTTTTTTTCCACAATAAAGATATGTTGCATGTAGAGCTAGCGAGGGTTTGTCTTATGGCAGGTAAGAGTTTCTTCCTGGTGTTGCACAAAAGCCCAAGGCCTATTAAACAGGGTCAGTATTTGATACCAATTCAGGGTAGCTAAGCTTTACTAGCCAAAGTCGGTATATTTATTAACAAACAAGCAATAGTCATCATTCTGGTCTTACAGCAGTCTCCATGATCAGAGTGTTATCAGCTTCTTGCATATGACTTTCTCTTCAAAGGCATAACAGAATAGTAAATGAAGATATATACTTGTTTGCTGTTGGAAACATTTATTATAGTATTTATTGGTTTGAATTCTTGTCTAAGTACACCATTATGAATAATTTTAAACAAAATCAGTGCTTGAAAGAGACTATGCCATTGTCTTGATAGGTGTATAGACCTGAATAGTTTGTGCATTGTTGCACACCGGCTGTGGTTTATCTCTGTGTCCCAATTATTTACTTTCTACTTCTCTTCTACAGATGATATAGAAGTGCGATTTTATGAAGATGATGAAAATGGATGGGAGGCATTTGGGGACTTCTCACCAACAGATGTCCATAAGCAGGTATGTTAGATTCCTTGATACAGTATTTTCAGATTTCAGGTTTGTGCTTGTGCTGTAACTGGCTGTAAGACAGAAAAGTAGAAAGTGTATACTTGCATGCCTTTGTTTTCTAATGTGCCATTTTATGGCTTTTACTTTAGCATTGAGCCCAGGTTCACACTGACAGCGGGATTGAAATAGTGTGAGTTCAGCTGAACTCGCACGATTTCATTCCCGTATGTCATTCTGACTTCAGGGGGCAATTTGCAGGTTCCTGCACAGATGTCTATACAAATCGCACCCTGAAGTCGCCAAAAGTAGTGCAGAAACTACTGTTGCGAATCGGTGCGGCGCCACAAATACGACGTTGCACCGATTCGGACGATGCCAATGCCGGCAATAGCCACCGATTTGGCATGCGATTTCGATTTGACATGTCAAATCGCATGCCAAATCGCTGCAATGTGAACCTAGGCTTAAATGCTATTTCAAACAAATGTAATTTTATGCTATCCTATTTCTCTAGCTATCTGGCAGATTTTTCCTAATTTTGTGTGGTCATTAGACATGAAGAAAGCTAAATTTCTCCACAATTGTCAGACAGTAATATAATTTTTTTGTCAGTAGAATAGAAAGGGGTAAGGACTTCGGATTTTATTGGTGTCTATTTGCCGTGGGGAGATCTCACATTGTGTTTGTTCACCAGGACAGGAAGTGAATGAAAACTTCCTAGACAGGGACACCGCCAATAAAAGACATTTTACAACCCTTTTTCACCCTTAAAAAAGAAATAAAAAAAAAAAGAATGTATGTGTTGGCAGGTTAGAGCATAAGGAGTGTTTATCAACTCCGTTTGCAGGTATTAGTACTGTGTTTTATTTCATCGCATAGTGTCAGGGATTCTATAATCAAACTGGTAATTTGGATGCCCTCTCTGATAGTGAGTTTGAATATGTATGTACAATGGAAGTGTAAAGGCTGATGGGGTTTTTTTTTTTTTTTATGGTTCAGTATGCCATTGTATTCCGGACCCCTCCATACCACAAGCAGAAAATTGACCGCCCAGTGACCGTGTTCTTGCAGTTAAAGCGAAAACGTGGCGGAGATGTCAGTGACTCCAAGCAGTTTACCTACTACCCTTTGGATCAAGGTAATTGATTATGCCGTCATGCACCAATAAAATAAAATGATTTGTTAGCGGCTCTGATAACATCTTTTTCTGCAGACAAAGAAGAAGTGGAGAGAAAAAGGAGAAAAGATATTCCATCGTTAAACCACAGCTTTGGTGGAGGAGCACCCATGGGGGGTGCAGGAGGAGGAGGCGGAGGCTCTGGAGGTTTTGGGCATGCAGGAGGTATGCTCACTAATTCAGATGTTTTGTTTCTTTCCAAAGCTTTCCTATGGCACATCCACATAGCATGCTTCTCTAAAAGCATTACCTGATTATTCACACCTTCTTGACCCTTACTGTGTTAATAAATAAAATCAGAAATATTTAATGTGTTTTAAATATTTAATTATTTTTTATAAAATACTTTTAATGATTTAGGAGATGGCTCTTTGGTTGCGCTGACTGATTTTTTTTTACTTTGTAATTTACAAGGGAATAATATGAATTACCCCTATGGAAGCCTACATAGCGGTTTCTTTACACACACTGGTACGGTCTACCAGGGTGGATACGCGATAAAAGCCGACTCCTCTGAGACTTCACACCTGCCAGTAAACATTAAGAAGGAGGCAGACAAGACCCCATGCAGCCTCACACAGGAAAATGTTCCATCTATCCAGAGAGAATACCAAGAGACCATACGTCAAGGTACAGAAAAAAAAAAAACATACTCTTGTCAGAGCTTAAACGTGTATATAATAGATCTAGTGTTTTTCCTTTTTATTGTAGATTACCTGTTTAACACTGAATGTAATTGGTCAACTATTTATAAAACAGTAGTACTCATATTTCTTCTCTCATCACAGCTCATATGTGCAGTATGAGAATGCTGTCCCTAGCCCAGCGTACCTCCAAGGCCTTAATGGATTATGCAGTAAGTGCAGACCCTCGCATGCTGCTGGCTGTGCAGAGACCGCTGACTGCCACTCGGGATGAGAACGGAGACACGTAAGTATTTTTTTCTTCTGGTGAATCTAAAAATACACACCAGGTGAAAAAATTAGATTTTTGTACTCGCCGTAAAAAACTTTTTTTTGGAGTCCATTGAGAGAGACAGGAATTTTTAAGACTATCAGGATTTCCAAAAGCAGTCCAACTGAGGATTGGACTACACCTCAAACGCAAACAGGCCCATAAAACAAGACAACTGGGGACTGTCTGCAGCTCAAAGAGCTGCAGGAAGGACCTATGGCCAAAGCTGACATCAGATGGGGACAAAATAGAACTTGGAGAACATGTGAATAGAAGACCAATTTGGAAGCTTTGCAATCAGGGAGCGTTGATATGGCTAAAAAAGTCCAAGAAGCACTCTCGTGTAATAGAGTGTACAATGGCAGGAAAAGGTAGACCCGAACCTGGAAACCATAAGCTTGGATGATGGTCTGCCTGATCACCTTGGTGAAATGAGAAACCAGAGCAAGGGTCCATCCAGGATGGCAAAAAGAGAATCCGTCTGCTGAAAGAAGCAGAAAGAGAAAGATTCTCAGAGCCTGACACACATCTAGGGAATGAAGGTAAATTTCATGTTGGTGAACTGGAACCAAACAGAGGAACGTGAGCAATATCCCAGTTAAGGTGTAAGGCAGAAACTACCCTTGGCAGGAAGGAAGTCCTGGGTCCTGGGCCTCAACACCACCTAGTACCTTTCCAAACTGCAAGGGGTTTAATGCTGGATAAAGCAACAGTTCAGACACTCGCCTCAGAGGTGATGGTTAACAGACGGGCAGATCTACATGAGAGACACCCCCCCCCCCCTCCCCCCCAAGTACAAAGGTCTAAACCAAGGAGAGAAAGCGAGAGGCCAACAGACTCTAAAACAAAATAGAATTGACAGAAACCTGTACCTTGATGGTGCTGATAGTGCTGAAAGCCAAATGCCAGTCCAGACGCAATTGTGAGAGGGAGAGAATTTGTTCTATCGATTAACTCCTAAAATGGAAACCCTGAGACTCGCACCAAGTGAGTTAGCCTTTTTCTAGCGTAGGAATCCATGAAGAGATGTGTCCCTGTCCCTTAGAACCTGGATAGCAATAGCTTTGCCATTAAAGCCAGCAACCAAGAAGCCAGATGGTAAATTGGTCAATAAACACAAGATCCTGATAATCCAGTAGAGCCCACAGAAAATCTGCCAGGAGTTTTACTATGTCAGCATACCACATGAGCAATGAAAATTACTGCAATGCTCTCTATTGCAAGCCTGAGAAGAAGACAGGAAGGAAAGACAGAAATCAGCGAGTATTGATCCCAAAGAGTCACTAGAACACAGCTGAAATAAAACAATCAAATACAGCCACTTGCCCACGCATACTATAAGCAAGGGATCAATCACTGTAGAGGAGAGATCTCTTTAAAGGGAATTTGCCTCCAAAGCATGTAAGCGCGCTCCTGCATAATCTTGTGTACAATCCTGCAGTGTAATTGGCTGGCATCAGTTCCCTAAGGCAGTGGTGTCCAAACTATGGCCCTCCAGTTGTTAAGGAACTACAACTCCCATCATGCCTAGTCATGTCTGTGAATGTCAGAATTTTACAATGCCTCATGGGAAGTGTAGTTCCGCAACAGCTGGAGGGCCGTAGTTTGGACACCCCTGCCCTAAGGTAAAGGCAGGCTCCATCATGTATGCTACCTCCTGATTTAGAGCTGCTTCAACAAGTGCACAGGAAGCAGTAGGAAAATTAAAACTATAACAATTTCCCTTTAGTATATTCCAAGTTGAAATAAAGAGAACTGCCTTATGTGACCAATTTGCAAATTACATAAAGATCATGAATAAAAACTCAAAGCAACTAGTCAGCTACAGTTACTACTGTAGCAAATACCACATACGTAACCTCAGTCCTTAAAAAGAGGAAACCTAAATCCAGTTTAATGCAGATCTCCATGTTTCATGTCCCTTTTAAATATTTTGTTGGATCAAGCTGGTCCAAATAATCTATTTACTTCACTAAGTGCTGCAGTGTCTCTAAGCGCTGTATGAACTGTAGCTTTAGCTATGTACAGTACACAGTGCTGGGTTCTGGCTGTGATACAGACCCTTCCTGTCTCACAGCCAAAACAACGCAGAGTCAGTCTTAGCGGCGATATTCTGTTATTGAATACAAAGCTTCCTCTGATTGTCTGAGTCAGAGGGACAGGCTTATGACATCATACTCTGCGACTCGGCCAATCGGAGGAAGCTTTGTATTCATTCACCAGCTTGGTCCAAACAAACTAATGTGACGGGAAACATGGAAATTGGCTGTAAGCCTGGTAGGTCCCCACGATAGTGAGTTGCAGAGACAGGAAAACTTCCTTCACACCGGATCAATAACGCCATAAGGAATCCCCTGACATACTGACCTGACCTGAATAGCGGAGTGCTGCCTGAACTGGAACACAGACGGTAGTCACTGATGACTGCAGGACTGTCGCAAAAAGAACAGTACTGTGAACTGGGAATCTGCTTTGCGTGGTTTACTGGGGAGCTTTCCAGGATTGTCATATCAAGCCTCTAGCTGACTGGAGTGACTTCAAAAAATTCAGGTCGGTTGCAGAAAGAACACCAGTATGAACTGGGAAAACCTGCATTGGCTGACTGGAGAGACATGGATTTAACCTATGCTGACTATATTCCTGAAATGTCATGTAACTGTATTGGCATTATATTTGTTTGCTGTCAAGACCTCTGTTTTAATTAGATTTAGAAAAAAAAAAAAATCTTAAGTGATCTATAAAGTTTTCTTTTACTAACTTACTTTTGGATTTATAATTAGATTTACCTTCCTTGTGTGCCTGGGGAATTTCCACTGTAGCATGAGGCAAACCTTAGTGTAGGGTGTGGGGAGCGTCAACAGATTATTAAGCAACTTTCAAACATTTTAGGCTCAATTCACACAGCTAATCCATCAGGATAAGCATACCTACTTGTGACAATTATTTTGTGTCCAATGAGATTTTTGAAAGTTATAGTCAAAATGGCTAAATCAAAGAGTCTTATCCTTGTGTTAAAGCATTGTTGAGTGTGAGTGGTGGACACCCGACCATAGAACACAGATGCAAACTGATAGATGGGTCTTTTGAACCCCTTTGCCTGTTCTCTTCAATGCCAGTAGATCAATATATAATCTGCCCTGGTCAACATAGACTAGATTTGGTGCACAACTGATGTATTGGGTTTAGATTTGCTAATCCCTATATAAAGTAATAAATAAACTAAGATTTAGTCCTATACAGATAACAAGAATTTTGTATGCGTGTAAAATTTCCTAGTGTAATAGAGGCTCAGTAGTGTCATTTTTTTTTTTCCACCAGGCCCCTCCACCTTGCACTTATACACGGACAGAAGGCAGTCATTCAACAGCTGGTAGATGTTATAAGGGGGGTTCCAGATCAGAAAATCCTCAACATATGCAACAACCTTCATCAGGTATTTATCACTTCTGTCATTTTTGTTTTGTCGCTGGTTATTACTCCCCATGCTTTTCCCAAACGGTCATAGTATGGATATTGTACTTTCTGTTTAGAGTACATACAGACTGTTTATTAATTTTCCAGCATTAGTAATGAACGTTAATGGATATTTATGCACAGCTGAAAAATCTTGTCAGTTGAAAATCTTTTCACATCACTACTAATGACAAATTTAGCTGCAGTTGTATGTTGGGCTGTTGTGGTTAAAGACTACTTTGTAAAATTATCCCCTAGTTCTGTGAGATACTGTAATTTAGGCTTTGAATGGCTTTCTATCAAGGACTTACACAGCACATTACATTGAGGAAAGCGAGATTTTATGTGACTTTCATAAAGTAATAAAGTACCAGTAAGAAAAAAAACTAACCCCATAAGGCATGTCCGCTGAATGAAGTGCATTAAAAAGACAAAAATTGTAATTATATGTTATATAGAATTCAGGGATGGTAACAGAATGTTTGTTTAAAAAGATGCTTTATCCATGGCAGACAGATCCAATTGTTTTCATAGCTGCTATCTTCTACTTATAGCAGATAGTTGCTTCATATCATCTTCTTATATTTCACTATATTAAACAATGAAATAATAGAGTTGCTTTAGCCAATGTATAGCGATTGCTGTGCTAATGATGCGTGTAAGATGGGTTTGTGGGGTTTAATTGTTCCTCCTACAGAACAGTAGAAAAAAGGTGAGGGTTAATGCAGTGACTTTAAAAGGTGTAATATACCATGTGCAGAATCTATAGCAGTGATACATGAAAATACACAGCTACAGTATAATGCTACTGTATTTATACTACGGGTTGAGCGCCTTGCTATTTAGAGCAGAATAGGTTAGACCTCAGATTTTAAGTAAATATTACAAAATGATTACAAATGAAAGTTTTACCCTAGACGTACTGTGTTTTCTTTCACAGACTCCTTTGCACCTTGCAGTGATCACCAAACAATATCAAATGGTTGCTTTGCTGATCAGAGCTGGAGCAGACCCTACTATCCTTGATCGTTTTGGAAACTCTGTGCTACATTTAGCTGTTCAAGCAGGAGATGATAAAATGCTTCAGGTTCTCTTAGATCACCAATTCAGTGGTTACAAAAATCTCCTCAACATGCCAGATTATCATGGTAAGGACCATAGGCACTATAAAGGGGGAAGTAAAGTGGTTGTAAAGCTGAATGTTTGTTTTTGTTTTTTACCTTAATGCATTCTGTGCTTTAAAGGTAGTAAACCTTCTGTGTACAGCTCCCCCCAGCCCCCATTACACTTACCTGAGCCCAGTCTTGATCCAGCACTGTGCACAAGCGGCTCTCCGCTCTCTCCCTCATAGGCTCAGAGACAGCAACGGTAGTCATTGGCTCCTGCAGCTGTCAATCACAGCCAGTGAGCAGAGAGTGGGGCAGCAGGGCGAAACCACACTGTGTGTGTGTAAATGGACACACAGATCAAGTCTGTACGCGTGCCCCCATAGCAAGCTGATTGCTGTGGGGGAATTCAGCAGTGTGGAGTTTCCAAGGGTGCCAGCAGGGGACCCCAGAGGAGGAAGAATTGGGGCTACTCTGTGCAGAACCATTGCACAGAGCAGGTAAGTATAACATGTTTGTTATTGTAAAAAAAAAAAAAGTAAAATTCAAACCTTTACAATCGCTTTAACAAAGAGTGGCCCAGACACAGTTCCTTTCCAGTTCACCAGGTCCAATCTGGGGGGAATCATTAGCAGTTTTCTATATTGAAAACTGCTGCAATCTCTTTCCACACAATCCAACTGATATTTGGTGTCTCCTATCAGTTGCAGCATTGTGTGTGGCTTTAATTAATACGTTTACTTTCAGGTTTGTACCCAGTTCACTGGGCAGTAAAGGTGAAAAATGAAAAATGTTTGGAGCGGCTGGTGAAAAGCGGAGCTGACATCAATGCTGCAGAGCGTAAGAGTGGGAGATGCCCACTTCACATTGCTGTGGAAATGAACAACCTAAATATGGCTGTTACTCTAACCAAAAAGGTAAGAAAAAAGCTCCCTTGTATTTGTTGTCTGTGGGGATCTGTCACTTGTACATAGCAATATAACCACACAGTGTGGTTGCTTTATTTACTAACAAAAGTGTGTGTTTTTTTTCTAGCTGGGGGCAAATGTAAATGCTCAAACGTTTGGAGGAAATACACCACTGCATCTGGCTGCTTGTATGGGTTCTCCAGTGCTGACAAAGATGCTGGTTAATGCAGGTATTTCAGACATGTTACTGAGTACATAGTTGTGTTAGTTAGCAATGTAAAGGTAACACTTTTGTGGTTGTTTTAAGGCCTAAAGCAAACATTCTGTGCCGTATCTTGGAATTTTATAGACAGTGGATACATCCTACTGTATATCCTTGAATATACACCTTTTGAACATTACACAAAAATAAAATATTTTGTTGTGGCTAGTACAGCTTTGAAACACTGACTTCATAGATTAACCATTATCTTCTGTAACGCCATGTCTACTTATTTTCAGTCATTGGATTAAACCAACCATTATGTAGCAGGTAGTGTCACCATTGTCGCAATACAGTATATAATATCAGCTTTTTGAATAGTGATGCTTTATTGTTTACCTAGATTTATTGCGATTCCTAGGTGCAAATGTCCTAATGGAAAATGATGAGCCTGTGGATAGCGCATCATGCAGTGACAGTGATGAAACAGACAGTGATTCTGATGTGGATATGGATACAGACTCTGACCAGCAAGGAGACAGTGATTCAGAAGACAATGAATCCTTAGATACAAATCAGGGGAATGAAAGAATACACTACGGAGCTAAGCGGCGTTATCCTGGACACACTCCACTGGATCTAACCAAAAGTCAGAAGGTAAGACTTCATTTGTTGTTCATCAGATATTCTCAAATATTTTTATGGAGTTTGGCTTAAACAAAATCATCTGATTAACTTGTGTTAATGCTTTAAGAACTTTGTCTCTATGTATACTTTGTAATTTTATATAATATAGTTAGGGGGCAGCTTTGCAGTGCTATACATTGTTGTGCTTTACTGCCCCTCATTAAAATGTTCATCTATGAGCCTATACTCCCCAAGTGACTGATATTTTATCACAAGAGTTGTTAGGCAGCCATTGTAGTTGCTAATCTGACCAGCCTAAAGAGGACATATGATCACTGTTTGTAATATGACTCTCACATCTTTAAATTAGTGAACTTCCATACTTTTACTACTGTAATATATGTAAAGATTGAAAGTGCAGAAGAATGTAACATGTTCCAGCATCTGCAGCTCTCCCCTTGTGACAGCAGGCGGGGGATCTTCTCCCTGAACCCACTGTCACTATTGGAACACAGCATGGCTGTGCGGGGCTCCCTCCTAACGGCCACATCATTTACAGTTTCCTGTGAATGAATGCCTGCGCGTACCGTCAGCTATTGTGGTTGACGACCTGTCATTTTCAGTGAGCTGTGAGGCGCTGGTGAGTAGTTCATTGATTCTTCCTGCTCTTAGGTAACTGTTAAGAGTCTGCAAGAGCTGGATATTGCAACCACGATCTGCTGATCACAGGTGCAATGCTTTACCTGCAAAAAAAAAAATGTGCTTTTATTTTTTTAAAAGGTTTTATAGGATGATTTCACCTTTTTTGGGAAAAAAAATAATAAATGCACATATTTTTGCAGGGAAAAAAATGTGCATTCATTATTTTTCCAACAGGAGCCTACAGAGAATTGCACCCGTAATCAGAGGATTACAGGTGCAATGTCTGGCAAGCATTCTTCTGTACAGGCTGTCCGTTTAAAAGCTGCAGTGCTTGTGAATGAACTATGTGAGTGTTCATCAGGGCCCTTGCACTTCATTGAGAACTACAAGCTGTCTGCTGCGATGTAATTCATTCACAGATCAGGGTGTGGGGGGTGGACTTCTGGAGCTTGTTACACCCTAAATATGGGTGTAACATGTAACATGCTCCAAAAGATGAACTTCTCTTTTAAAGAAACCAAGAGGTTAAGAAATACAGTGTTCTCACAAACGTTTTACCTTTACAGAGAACATATACTCTCCTTAAAATGTGCTATTTTATTAAACTGGCATTAAATGTGGTCCTAAATTCTTTTTCAGGTGCGAGACATATTATCTAAACTCCCACCTGGTGATGCAGCTTTGAAGCCACATGGACAAGCAACAGGTAGAGCCCATCATCTTTTTTTATTCTGTTCCTCAAAATAAATGATTACCTTAAAGTAGAACTGTAGGCGATACTTTTTTTTTTTCCATTTTGAATAGAGTAAAGGAGGGTTATAACCCCTGTCAGATTTTTATTTGCCATCTGTGTCCCATTGCAGAGATTTACCTTCACCTTCTTTCCCATAGCCAAACAGGAAGTGAGAGGAAATCCCTGCAAATTAAGGGAATTCCTTGCGGACCCTCAGCTCACGAGAACCAGTGTCCCCATTGGAAATTTTTGCCTCTATTACTTTTCTGGGGACAACCCAAAATTTAGGATTGTCTTTTACTTTCATTGACAATGATAATGGTAAACAGGCCAAATTGAGAGGTTAAATCTCCCTAACGGGGGCACAGACAGCAATAAAAACCTGACAGGTGTTCTAATCCCTCCTGTACTCTATCCAAAACTAAAAAAAAAAAAAAGTTTTGCCTTTTAGTTATGCTTTAACGCATTCTCTGCACTTAGGTAAAAAAAACTTTTAACAGTGGCCCCACCCCCCTAAATACTCACCAAAACTCTATCTCGATCCAGCGATGTGCATGTCTGCGGCAGCTCTTCCCTCTCCCCGCTCTCACAGGCTTGGCTGAGAGCAGCGGGAGCTATTGGCTCCTGGTGCTGTCAGTCAAAACCTGTGAGTCGAGAGCTCGGCTGTGTGTCTAAATAGACACAAACAGCCCGGCTCAGGTTCAAGCACACACATACACACGAGTGCCCCCATGGGATGCATCTTCATATGGGGGCACTCAGCAGGGGATGGGGGAAACCAGAAGCACTGGTTGGGTACCCAAGAAGAGTATGATGGGGGGCTGCTCTATGCAAAACCATTGCACAGAGTGGGTAAGTATGACATGTTTGTTGTTTAAAAAAAAAAAATCAAGCTTTACACTCACTTTAAATAGAAACCTACTAAGAGAACATGGAGGCTGACGTTACTGACCTATCCTGATAATGTTAACAGACTTACTGATACAAGTATGTAGACTTTCTAACCCCTGTGCATATTCTGGGCCCATAACAGACAAAGTCAGCCAGGCAACTAGCATTCTTAGAAGTGCCATTATACACAGTTCCTTGTAACATGACAGAGCATGGTTCTGAACATTGAGATTCAGTTTCCCCCAAGGTACATCCAGCAGGTACAAGGGGTACTCTTGCTTGATAAATTAAACTTGGCATACTAGTGTAAAGGGTCACTAAATACTGAATGGATGGGATTAGTGATTACTGCTTATTTTAAAGCTGCCTTCCCTCCTTCAGTTTAAATGCTGTTCTGCGGGAGATTACAGTAAACTGAATTAAAGGCAGGTACAGATACAAGCTGAACTTAAAAATGCATTTGTTGAATGTTTTAAAATTAATGCAAAATTGGATTAAATGGTGTTCTTTTATATATGCCTAGAGTTTGGTGTAAGTGATTTATTGGTAAGCACTGATATGTTACACAGATATGTGCAATAAATATACAATTTATTTGTCAGCTCCTTTAGTGAAGACATCTTAGGTTTGTGACCCAGGATACAATTAAGAACCACTGTGTAAACCACAACAAATTTGTAGGTTCTGGAGCTGTGGCTTAGGTCTCTGGCTATATACACCGATCAAAAGTTGACCAGTGTGTGACGATCACTGCTCAAAAGAAATAACTCATTTGATTGCCTTCTGCCAAAGGGACATGTTGGAAAATTTTCCTTGGTCAGTGTCTGCAACCGCTGATCAGTTTACTCTGACAATAGGGTGTGTTGCTGACAGAATATAATGTCTTGGGTAAAAAACTGGCTACGCTAAAAAAATAAACAAAAAACAAATCCCTTTATGGCCTGCTTTAGTTGCTAAATCTGAAATGCCTAATAATCCAGTTACCTGATTCCTCAAACCAGCCCTCCAATAAATTGCTTGCCTGTGTCTGGTTTAAAGTTGAACTCCAAGCTGGTCCAAACTATTTCCTTCACTAACACATGCAGTGGCTAACATCATCCACCCGCCTCTCTGCACCAGCCAGTCAGCAGAAGCCTTATATTCATTCAGGTAATACAAAGCCACCTGTGAATGGCTAAGCAGACTCCCCATCCCACTGCCAGAACAAAGCACTGTATACTATAGGTAGCTGAGGCTATACATGGGTAATACACCACTAAAAGGTGCTGCATGTGTTAGTGAAAGGAATAGTTTGTTTGGACCAGCTTGGTCCAGACAAACTATTTAGAGTTCACTAAAAAATGGAGTTAGGTTTTATTAAGATATCATTGGGATTTAGTGGGTGGGCTGTGTATGTGCCCCACCCCAAAGTTTTTAATTTCTTTTATATTTTTTTCTATTCTTCCATGTGTATGACTGTTGTGGCAATATCTGTAGTTTTTTATTTTCTTTTGGAGACTTTTATGAGGTAAACTGCACTTAGCTAAATGTGTAAATGTTAAATAAAAGCTCTCCTAAGTAATCAGGAAAAGTTCTAATATGTTTTGTTACATTTCAGCCCAGCTGGAGGCTGTAATTGTATTGAAATGACCTTTTCACGTTGCCTTCTAGTGAATGTGCTTTCTCTGGAAACCAATACTGTACAGCGCCTTGAGAAACTACTGAACGAGGGCCAGACAGGATCAGACTGGACGGAACTTGCTTCACGGCTGAGACTTCAGAGCTTGGTTGACACTTACAAAAACACACCATCCCCTACAGAGAACCTCCTACGTAGTTATGAGGTAGATGTTCTTTTTAGTCGGGCTATTTGGTATACTGTCT
Organism: Aquarana catesbeiana; assembly: GCF_042186555.1. NCBI lineage: Eukaryota > Metazoa > Chordata > Amphibia > Anura > Ranidae > Aquarana > Aquarana catesbeiana. The sequence goes on along the minus strand of NC_133331.1, from coordinate 158,652,115 downwards.
TCGATAAGCCTGCCTTGTCATTTTTAATGGATGTGCCATGCATACAATGTTAGTAAGTAGTATTCATTGTGGTATTTTTCCCCATAGCTTGCTGGTGGAAGTCTCGGTGGGCTGATTAAAACACTAGAGTCTATGGGAGTGAATGAAGGCGTGCAACTTCTATGCAGCTCAGAGACGTATGTGAAGCAGGCAGATCAAGGTATGCCTTTGCACAAACTAAAAACAAGGCCTAGTTTCTGTCATATGCGGTATAAAAAAAAAAAGGAGCACGCCAAAGGGAACAAATGTATCAACAATAGAATTCTAGAATACACTGGAAAAATGTCAGCCTCTTTTTTTTTTTTTTTCTTATGCTGAAGTGGGATTACCTATTTCCCCCATGCTGCAATAACGAAATAGTCTGCTAATATTTCATAGTTAACAGCTGTTACTTGTAGTGACCAATCCTAACAAGGAACCCTGATTATTGCTCCGCAGCATCCACAAGCCCTGCACAGATCTCTGAATTAGTGTCAGTTATTCCAATATAGATCAATTCTATAAAGGAATTATGGAGGCTGCCAACATCCTCAACTGAAAATACCCTTTTCCTCACTTTTATGATAATCCAGTAGCTTTGGTACTTTATTAAGCACAGACCTGGAACAAGTGTACTTTCTGATCTGCATGCTTGTTCCCAGTCATTGTATCAAGGTATAGAACCTAAAGACTGCCAGGGCAGTAGCAATTTCAGGAGGAGACTAGCAATGGCAGCCACAAGCTTCCTTTGAATGTGGAATTCCAGAAAATGTAATGCGCTCTTTGATTGTAACCTTGCAGTGTAGTATGAGTCCCAAATCTAATTGCAATCCTGTCTCTGGCAACAAGATCCCGATTGATGGTAGAAAAAGCTACATCTACAACCCCTGGCAAAAATTATGGAATCACCAGTCCCTGAGAATGTTCCTTCAGTTGTTTATTGTTGTAGAAAAAAAGCAGATCACAGACATGGCCAAAAACTAAAGGCATTTCAAATGGCAACTTTCTGGCTTTAAGAAACACTAAAAGAAATCAAGAAAAATAATTGTGGAGGCCAGTAACAGTTAGATTTATAGAACAAGCACAGGGAATAAATTATGGAATCACTCAATTCTGAGGAAAAAATTATGGAATCACCCTGTAAATTTTCATTACAAACACTAACACCTGCATCAGATTAAATCTGCTTGTTATGCCCCGTACACACGGTCGGACTTTGTTCGGACATTCCGACAACAAAATCCTAGGATTTTTTCCGACGGATGTTGGCTCAAACTTGTCTTGCATACACACGGTCACACAAAGTTGTCGGAAAATCCGATCGTTCTAAACACGGTGACGTAAAACACGTACGTCGGGACTATAAACGGGGCAGTGGCCAATAGCTTTCATCTCTTTATTTATTCTGAGCATGTGTAACACTTTGTCCGTCGGATTTGTGTACACACGATCGGAATTTCCGACAACGGATTTTGTTGTCGGGAAATTTTATATCCTGCTCTCAAACTTTGTGTGGAAAATGTGTGATGGAGCCTACACACGGTCGTAATTTCCGACAACAAGGTCCTATCACACATTTTCAGTCGGAAAATCCGACTGTGTGTACGGGGCATTAGTATGTAGGTAAAAAGGAGTAGTCACACCTTGGAGAGCTGTTGCAACAAGTGGACTGACATGAAGCATGGCTCCAACACCAGAGATGTCAATTGAAAAAAAGGAGAGGATTATCAAACTCCTTAAAGAGGGTAAATCATCACGCAGTGTTGCACAAGATGTTGGTTGTTCACAGTCAGCTGTGTCTAAAACATTGACCAAATAAAAACAACATGGGCAGGTGGTTAAAGGCAAGCATACTGGTAGACCAAGGAAGACATCAAAGCGTCAAGACAGAAAGCTTAAAGCAATATGCCTTGAAAACAGAAAATGTACAACAAAACAAATTAACAAATGGGAGGAAACTGGAGTCACTGGAGTGACCGAACTGTAAGAAACCGCCTAAAGGAAATGGGATTTACATACAGAAAAGCTAAAAGAAAGCCATCTCTAACACCTAAACACAAAAAAACAAGGTTACAATGGGCTAAGGAAAGGCAGTCGTGGACTGTGGATGATTGGATTTCTGTCTTGATGCTTTGATGTCTTCCTTGGTCTACCAGTATGTTTGCCTTTAACCACCTTCCCATGTTGTTTGTATTTGGTCCATGTTTTAGACACAGCCGACTGTGAACAACCAACATCTTGTGCAACACTGCGTGATGATTTACCCTCTTTAAGGAGTTTGATAATACTCTCCTTTTTTTCAATTGACATCTCTGGTGTTGGAGCCATGCTTCATGTCAGTCCACTTGTTGCAAAAGCTCTCCAAGGTGTGATCACTCCTTTTTACCTATATACTAACAAACAGATTTAATCTGATGCAGGTGTTAGTGTTTGTAATGAAAATTTACAGGGTGATTCCATAATTTTTTCCTCAGAATTGAGTGATTCCATCATTTATTCCCTGTGCTTGTTCTATAAATCTAACCGTTACTGGCCACCACAATTATTTTTCTTGATTTCTTTTAGTGTTTCTTAAAGCCAGAAAGTTGCCATTTGAAATGCCTTTAGTTTTTGGCCATGTCTGTGATCTGCTTTTTTTCTACAACAATAAACAACTGAAGGAACATCCTCAGGGACTGGTGATTCCATAATTTTTGCCAGGGGTTGTATTGGTAAAGCTTTGCTCCCTCACTGGTGGTTGGATTGAGGTGTCACTTGATGGAGAGGGAGAGTCTGCTGCGTTTGTTAGCAAGGGAGCAATGCCTTGCAGGTAATAATTTTATCCTAATCGTACAGTACAGGACACAAGCAGAGTATTCATACAGCTTGGGTTATAGCATACCTTCAGGCGATTGGTCACTTGCAAAGTTTTACAGGACAGGCCCTCCGTATGCCTCTCCTATATCCTGGCTCCACTCCGTAAGTCCTCAGTTTTATGCTAGTGACTGAAGATGATTAACCCTTTCGCAGGAAATCATCCTTGGCTATTTTATTATTTTCCTTTATTATTTTGGCTTCAGATTCTTCAATCAGCCCCTCACTGTCTTTTAATGCCAACATAGAATTAGTCTATCCAAATTAGCACAACCTGGGTGAAACCTCGGGAGCTGGACCTGAACCCCCACAGTGGGGGCAGCCTGTAATGTTGCTTCAGGCACTGCATCCTGCGTGGGCACTCACCTTGGCACAACACATTGAGTCAGTTGCAGGGTGCTATACAGGTCCAGGGGCTCTGGTCCGTTTCTATGGAACCCAGACCCTGAAGACCCCTTTCCAGGGTATGAAGTAAACCTTCTTTTTTTTTATTTTATTTGGTGCTAAAACTCAACTACTTAGAGCTTAGTCTCTGATGCATGACCAGGTATTACATCACACCACAGGTCCCACACCATTCAGCCACTTCCACCTAGAGCCCTTATACGGTACTTAGGCCCTTCCTCCACAAGGATTCATTCCGGGGTGGTCTATACCTGGGTTACCTTCATTCTCCTTATGGACACACTTACCCCATACTATGCACACTATTTCATGACCCAATACTCTGCACACTGTTCCGTGAGTACTCCACAGGGGAATACCCTCACTTTCAGCAATGGTGGGGACCAGAAAAAAGAGAGCCAATGCAAAATTGCAGGTGAACATTTACTCACACAACACTCAATGTCAAAGTGACAATGCATCCCCTACACTGGAGCAGGATCCAGCTCTAATACCGACCTCTGCATCCAATTTTTCTTTTTTGCCTTTTCACTGGAGCCGGTTCACATGTGTGCGGGCCAGCCACATCGTGTTTTTAACCACTTCAGCCCCAGAAGATTTTACCCCCTTCCTGGCCAGAGCACTTTTAACAATTTGGCAATGCGTCGCTTTAACTGACAATTGCGTGGTCATGCAATGCTGCACCCAAACAAAATTGACATCCTTTTTTTCCCACAAATAGAGATTTCTTTTGGTGGTATTTGATCACCTCTGCGGTTTTTATTTTTTGCGCTATAAACAAAAAAAAGAGTGACAATTTTGAAAAAAATTTTTTTTACTTTTTGCTATAATAAATATTCCCCAAATTTAAATAAATTTAATTTCTTCATCAGTTTAGGCCAATATGTATTCTTCTACATATTTTTGATTAAAAAAATTGCAATATGTGTATATTTATTGGTTTGCACAAAAGTTATAGCGTCTACAAACTATGGGAAAGGTTTATGGCGGTTTTATTTTTTTTTACTAGTAATGGCGGTGATCTGTGATTTTTAGCGGTATTCCAACATTGCAGTGGAGAGATTGGAGACTTTTGACACATTTTTTTGAGACCATTGACATTTATATATATATATAAAAGTGCTATAAATGTGCACTGATTACTGTATAAATGTCACTTGCAGGGAAGGGGTTAACACTAGGGGGCGATCAAGGGGTTAACTGTGTGTTCCCTCACTGTGTTCCAACTATGCGGGGATGGGACTAACTAGGAGAGATAATAGATCTGTCTCTCCTCTAACAGCACGGGGATTTGTGTGTTTACACACACAAATCCCCGTGCTGGCTCTCGTGAACGTCACACGCATCGGGTCCCCCGCTGTGCAGCGGGCGCGGGCCTCCCGGGGGCTCTCCTGGGCAAAGGCGTATATATTTATATATACGGGATTTCGCCCAGGAGAGCCACTCTGCCGCAGTATATCTGCGTGAGTGGGTCAGGATCCGGTTAAAAAGACTCCGGTACCATATTGAGCACCGTTAAAGTGCGATTTCCATTGTCATACATTGACAATTCGCACCTTGAACCGCTGAACAAAGTTGAAGTGGAGGGGGGCTGAAATCCCGCTGTCAAAACCGGACCGCACATATGTGAACACGGTCTAAGACTGTCGCCAAATTGAAGTGGGAGCTTCACACAATATGCTTGCTATTGTTAAAAAGCTCATTGCCTTTGTCTGAAAAAGCCTTGGCTTTGTGCAGTCAGACTCTCTTCTGTCTCACCAGGCCCCTTTGGGTACAAAGAGATATGCCAAATCCTGTACAACACTCCCTGTGTATGAAGTGATAGAATGTGCAGTCTATGATGACTGGATCACTCCAGAAAGGATTTTCACTGCCCCCGCCCCCAAAACCTTTGCTGAACCTGCTGTCTCAAAATCCATATTCAAATCCGTAAGCAAATCCGTATTCCATAGGTCTCCCATTGAAAGACCTTGGAGACTGGCCACTGTATACCGCCTTTCCATTCCACACACGAGCACATTTGTGAGTGAATTTTTTAGAAATTCAATAAACCTTTTTGTCTTTAAATCTACTACACTGTTTGCTTTTTTTTTTTTTTTTTTACCTGGCTACATTGGATGCCAAATAGTGTCCGTGTGTTTTGTCTAGTGTATGGAACTACCTGTGTTGCCATTAATTACAGCCATATGAGATTTCTTTTTTTTTTTTCAATGTTTTATTCACGTGGTTTTATACTTGCTACACTGTAATATGTACATTCTTCTGCTATTGGGCAGGGTGTTGCTTAAAGCTCATAGTATCAATTTCCATCACAGCAGGGGGAAGCACTGGTAGTTTTAGTGGACATTCAATATGTACATTCAAGATGCCTATCTGCATGTTTCCATTTACCCACCTCATTAGTGCTTTCTTCGCTTCCCAGTGGCAGACAGTCACTTTTAATTTGTTTCACTGCTCTCCCCCCTATCCTTTGCTCCTAGAGTGTTCACAAAGGACTTGGTGCCTCTGCTTCCTCTTCTCAGAAATCAGGGCATCCAAGTCACAGACTATCTAAAGGGCTGCACAAACTGTTCCCTTCCCTTAGCTCTAGCCTTGCATACCTTGATAATCCACTGTTCTCAATTCAGACTACTTTAAGCCTTTCCTCTAGTGTGAATTCTGCCTCATCTGCTCCTGAAAATAGAGTAACAGAGGAAACCAGTGATTTTTTGAACCAAACTGACCAAGGAGAACCTGGTACACAAACTTCTTTAGACTTCTAGCAGACAACCCCTGGCCTCTTCCCAACAGGCCATATCGGCAATCTCAAGGTCCACCATTCTATAATAATAATCACAATAGAAAATAGAAGACATATCAAATGCTTAAACTGAGAAAAGAAAAAAAATAGGTAACTTTGAAATTAATGGCAACGTGTCTCAAAAAAGATGGAACAGGGCAATAAAAAGCTGGCAGAGTAAGTGGTACTAACAATGAAGAGCTGGGAGATCATTTTGCAATTTATTGGGTCAAATGGCAGCAGATCTGTAACATAATTGGGTATAAAAGAGCATCTTTGGGTCAGGGTCTCTTAGTTGTAAAGGTAGGCAGAGGTTCACCAATCTGAAAAGCTGTCTCCAAAAATTGTCAACCAATTTCAGAATAATGTTCCTCAATGTAAAATTGCAAAGACTTTAAATGTTTCATCATCTACAGTACCTAATATCATCAAAGGATTCACAGAATCTGGAGAGATCTCTGTGTGCAAGGGACAGAGCCCAAACCACAATATTGGATGCCTGTAATCTTCAGGCCCTCAGATGGCACTGCATTAAAAGCACATGGACATCACTGCATGGGCTCAGGAATACTTCCAAAAATCACTGTCTGTGAACACAGTTTGCCATCCAAAATTACAAGGTAAAGCTTTATCATGCAAAGAAGCCATATCTGAACATGATCCAGAAACGCTGCCGTCTTCTCTGTGCCAAAGCTCATTTACAATGCTATGTTGCAAAGTGGAAAACTGTGGTCAGACAAATCAAAATTTGACATTCTTTTTGATGACCATGGGTATTGTGTCCCCTGGACTAAACAGGAGAGGGACCTTCTAGCATATCAGTTCAAAAGCCTGCATCTGTGATGGTAGGGAGGTGCAATTATTGTGCAATAAATGGGCAGCTTGCACATCTGGAAAGACACCATCAATACTGAAAGATATATCCAGGTTTTAGAGCAGCATATGCTCCCATCCAGACGACATCTTTTTCAGCCTGTCAAAGCTAAACCACATACTGCATCTATGACAGCAGCATGGCTTCATAGTTGAAGTGTCTGCCTGCAGCCCAGACTTTTCACTATTTGCAAATATTTGCCGCATCTTGAAGCAAAAAATATGACAAAGACGACCCAGGACTGTTGAGCAGTTAGAATCCTATATCAGGCAAGGAGTGGACAACATTCTTCTCCCAATACTCAAGGAATGGGTCTTCTCAGCTCCCAGATGTTTACAGAGTGTTCTTAAAAGAACAGAGGATGCTACACCATGGTAAACATGGCCTTGTCCCAACTTTTTTGAGACGTGTTGCTGCCATCAATTTAGATGTTAACTCATTTTTTTATTTTATTTTTTTATTAATGGTACATGTTTTCTATTGTGAATAAAATATGGGTTTATGAGATTTGCAAATCATTGCATTCTGTTTTTATATTGGTTTTACACAACGTCCCAAGTATATTGAAATAGGGGTTGTATTTATTATTCCAGCAAATTCTTTTTTGCGAACACAGGCACTTCAATCGCAGAGATTACTATGTGCACTCGCCACATCCATTGTTCTCTGGCTTCACTCTCCCTTTCTTCGTGGTGTATCTGGTATTAGGCCCATATTGCAGCACTGTGTGCTTCTTGGGATCTCAACTGGTTTTCTCTGCAGAAACCACCCCATGAACCTATCATAGATATTCCTCTAGAGTAGCCCTTTTGGGCACCTTCCCGCCTGCCAGAAGTGTTTCTGAACTGGTGGCTCTTTCCTTACCCAATCCACCAGAAACAGTCAGAGTTTCCTGGACATTTCAGCACCATGGTCTTCTGTTTATACTTTTCAAAGTTTTACCAGGTATGGATGTCCAATCTTTTGAGAATGTAGCTTTTTGCCTCATTGTTGCCCATCCTTCTTATTTATTGCTTGGGGATGTCCCATGGTGTATGAATACTCTGTGTTCTGCACTGTACAATTCAAATAAGAGGAATGTTGACCTGTAAATTCCATATCTTGGAGGACAGGAGACAGGCCACTCCATTCCTTGGTCTACTCTGCTTGCTACAAAACTGAGGACCAACAGGGTTGGATAGCGTTATAGAGAAGGCACTCAGGGAACTTGTCTGCTAAAGCTTTGCCAGTGCTCAGTCACCTGTTACATTCCTATAAACCCATGGTGTATATTCTGCCTGTGTCCTGTATGTTTTTTTTTTTCCTGCTGGCAACAAGATCACAAGTGAGACATGGGCCTAACACAAACTGAACCCCCTAAAACCCTGACCCCAACTAAGCAAACCTAATCCTTAATAGTAAACTATGGCAGAACACTTCTCTTATCCTGTGCTAGGTGTAACATTGCTCAGTCCCTGGAATTCATAAAGACTTGTGCAGATAGATTTTGCAAAAGTGATTCAGCTCATGTACCTAGAACTTGTTTTTTAATTTAATTCACACTGCACCACTTTTGGAATGTGTGCAAAACACTTTAGCAAAATCTGTCTGTGCCAGGGTTGCTCTCTGTACAACAAAAAAAAGAAGGGTCTTAATTATCTTCTTTCGTAAGATATGAACTGTTGGTATTTTTAATACTTTTTTAAAATGTGCTGCAGACATTGCGCCACAATGCAAAAGTGGCACATTTTAGAGAGATCTGAATTTGGACCATGAGTCCTTGTCAGAAACAAGTGTCACGGATGCTTCATGAATTTGTCGCAGCACATTAATAAGACAGGTTAACGCCAGAAAAGTGGTGCAGCAGATTTATTGAATCCCCTCAAGTGTTTACTGTTCTGAAATGAGCAGTAATGGCCCTGCATTTATTATCTGGGATGGAGAGAGGCTCCATCCATAATAAATGTCTGGCCTGAAGGGTTTGAATGTCCCTTTTCCAGATCAAGCAATATTAACACTTAAAAGCAAAAGAATAGGTGATGGTAACTGTAAGCGCAGATACGTGAGTGCACACAATAGTTGGGATGTTAACTGGGTAGGCAATTAGTCCATAAAAGTATATCGGGCAGTTCAGGGGTTAAATAAATATCGTGGCTGATCAATGGCGGCTCCTGGCTCTGTAGTAGGCAAGAAGAAGGTAGAGAAGGAAGCGCCACCTGAGTGTAATATTAAAAACAGCTTTAATGGCACAGTATAAGGTCACACTTACAGGAAACAGGAAATAAAAGGCTCATCTGTGTGTTCGTGGTCCATGGTGGAGTCCTCGGATCCGGATCCGTTTTCTATGCAGAGCTGTAGGGCTGTAAAGCATTGTAGCTCGGCTTCCTCTCGGAACTATTGATCTTGTTTGTTAGAACATGTTGTACTACGTAGAAGAGTCTATATAAACAGATTCTTGGCTGATTCCATGAGGAAAGTGCAGATCGCTACAAGAATCCTCCACCCTCTTGTGTAAAACACACATGCAATATTTGCATTTCACAAAGATGTGTTCCCTGTATGCAGTAAGATACCAGAATGGACATGCTTCAGTCATGTGTCAGACCATTGAGTCCCGATGGAACCACCAGACATGCAATTAGAATATACCCAAAGATTGGGAGTGCCTCATAGCCTCTCTAAAATTCCATAGGTGGAGGGTTTGCATTTAAACTTTTCGAATATGAATGAAAATCAATAAAATGACACGTTATAGGAGCATGACATCAGTGACAAAGCAAGTTATACATCTGTATCATACACAACTGCTGCTGACATTTAGAAATGCGCAATGCTAATTTGCTACGATATACACTCTGTATTTTTCTGTGAAATATGATTTTCTTTGAAAAGCAGAAGCTAAAACCTTCTACTTATAAACCAAGAGATTATCCACACATTCAGGAACTTCTAAATACTGTAGTTGCTACTATAGGCAGTCTCTGATTTTGGGACATATAGGATGTGGGATTAGAAAACCGATATATGTGATAAAACTGGCAGCATGATGCAGTTCTCAAAGAATTGCAGCTTCTCGTCATTTAAACACCAGGCTGCAACATTATTTTATTTACATTTATTGCACAAGAAGCAAACACTCTGATGTTGGTGTGAATAATGAGACCATGCATTTGCAATTTTTTTTTTTTAGCCAAAGGGATCATGGTTGACAGTGCCTATGGAAGTGAGTCTGTGGATATGGAAAAGTCTGCAGAATCTGAACCTCAGAAGCCTGCCCTTCTTGAGACCACCAGGTTGTCCCCAACGCAAGAATTATCTCCAGGAAATGATCCACCAAGCGGCCACTAAAACAGACACTGAAACCGGAATCTTGGATTCTTCCCACTAACATGCTAAAGGACACAGTTTGGTGCTTTAAATATATCTGATAGTGTGAGCCACTGATTTTCATTATTCTCTTAATCTGAAGATTTTGTAATCATTCAGGAGGCCTCAGATCAATGTAGGCAGTGAACTAAAATAATATCCACTAATGGGTATATTTCTGGCAATCACTTACCCTTGCTGCAAAGAGATCTGATTTACAGCACCAGTGGATTGGTCATATTGGGACACAAAGTACTAAGTGCGGCATTTTGATCAATATCTGGAAATTGGTCTTCAATTAATGATTTTTTGTTCTATTCTTCATCTGTGAGATGTTCAATGAAAAAAAGACTTGTGAATGGTGAGATACTTGTACAGATAGCTAGAGGTGTAAACGGGCACTTTTTATTCCCGAGGTAATGTTCAACATTTATCCTTCTCTCTGTTTATTTGCTCTTAATACTATTATTTAAAATATGTCTATTTTTATTGTAAATAAATGATGTATATGTTTTTTTGCATGTACTTTCCTTTCAGATTTTGTATTGATAATCTTTTATTTTCCATGTACCATCCTTTCAAAGGATAAGATAAGAATGCACTCTGTGACCCTGCCTCACAAAGTAACAGCTGTTAAATACAGACATTTCAATGTATTTTTGTGATAAACAATTACATAAACCCAGTGCAATGACTCGCTTCAGGTGGTAAACACTCATGATGCAAATCCTCCCACATAAGCCTCATCACTTTAGTTGCAGCCCTGCAGATCTTTTGTTCTCAGTTTACAGTAGGCAGGGGGTGAGAGAGAACCTGATGTCTCACACTCCACAGAGCTGAGTGTAATCTGAGCCCTGAGTAAAGGGAATAGATACACAAAGTCTCACTGCAAAACATGTGCATGGTCAGTTCAGCAAGGCTGTCGGTCACTTCCTGCGGGGGCCATCCCTGTGGATTACCTGGTGTTTGGGAACACTGGTAGAAGTGACACATGGAGATTGCAGAGGAAGTAGAGAACAGCCAGGATACACACTGAGGCATGTGCATGTTATATGAGCATTTTCAAAACTTGTCTGCACAGTGTTTGAATGTAACTGTTGTGCTAATGTTTACATGCTCATGGTGTAAATTTATGCTATTTGCCACTGCCACTATTCAGGGTTGACATGTAAATAACAGCAGTGTGTAATCGGCTGCACCTGAATGTTTACACATTGTTTAAATTCACATGTAGGCCCTGAACAGTATTGTAAAAGATAATGTTAGGGCATAGTTCACAATTTCTCTTATGGTGCAGTCTCAGCAAAGAGGGGGGAATTTTTTAGCACAGAAGAACCCCTACATACTGTCTAAGCAACATGGAAGGGTGAGCATGCGGTGGCCACGGAATAAAGAGCGTAAATGGTATCTAAACTTGAGGCTAGGTTCACACTTGATTCAGATATGGCTGACAGCAGGGGTCTAGTTAGTCCCTGTTCTCTGTTTCAAGTACACATCAGGCCCAAATTTTTGTCTGAATTCGGACCTGAAACGGAGCCAAAGACGCACAGGACCCTCATGCAATTCGCTCCGTAGCCCCCCCGGCAATGTGTGAGCCGGTCACAGTCTCCTGTAATGCAAATCGGATGCAGCGAAATCTGCATCCAATTCACATAAGTGTGAAGCCAGCCTGCAGCTCATAGGAAGACTGCAAGGTACCAGTTATAGGTTTAGTCATTAAGGATACCCCAAGGTGAACTGAATTAGCAATATAGCCCCCTCCCACTGAGGTGTTAGTAGCTTTAGGCACTGTTCATTTCAAACTTTAGATAATATAAGCCTGAGTTACTGGTTTTGAAATGGTTATTTTGAGTAAAGTAATACAATCAATGGAGCGTAACCGTTTCGCTGCCAGGCCCTGTGCTCCATTTTTACACTCAGGTGGCCAGACCAATTTTGCAATTTTTCCTTTGCTTTTTGATTTTTCACTTATAGCTTTCAGAGTTTGTAAAAGACCTCCCCAAACCATATGTTTTCTGAAAGCACATTGACCAGTAGAATAAAAAGAAGGTGCTACTAATTTTTAACCACTTCAATACCAGGCACTTATACACCTTCCTGCCCAAGCCAATTTTCACCTTTCTGCGCTGTCGCAATTTGAATGACAATTGCGCGGTCATACAAATACACCCAAACAAATTTTTTATTATTTTGTTCCCACAAATAGAGCTTTCTTTTGGTGGTATTTGATCACCTCTGCGATTTTTATTTTTTGCGCAACAAATAAAAAAAGACCGAAAATAAAAAAAAAAAAAAACGTTTTTCTTTGTTTCTGTTAAATTTTTTTGTAAATAAGTACGTTTTCTTCTTCAATGACGGGCACTGATAGGTGGCACTGGTATGCAGCACTGATGGGCACTCGTAGCCGGTACTTATGGGTGGCACTAATAGGTGGGCACGGATGGGCACTGATGGGTGGCATTGCTGGGCATCACTGAATTTTGTTTTCATAATGCTGCCAGTAAGTGCCCATTTGTGGGCACTGATTGGCATTGATTGGGCATATGTTTGCACATGTGGATGGCCATGGGGATGTACCTGGCCATTCACATATGTGCTTCCCTGGTGGTCTGAAGTGGGCATCCAATAAACAATCAGCACAGACCCCCCCCTGTCAGGAGAGCTGCCGATTAGCTCTCCTCGCGTTTGTCAGACGCGACTGAGGAAAAGCCGATCAATGGCTCTTCCTATTTTCATAGTGATCAGCTGTGTCATATGACGCCCAGTCAGGATTACTGAACCACCGCCCGGCCATCATTCTGCTATAGGCCAGGCGGGAAGTGGTTAGGGTCCCACGATATTTGCACAAATGTTTATCAATGATTAGCAGATAAATACACAGCACATTTTACAAAATTCCTACTAAATATCAAAGCTTAACCTGTATTGAGTTAATAAATGACAATATTTATAACTTAAATTGCGCCTTTTTGCGAAATCGTGAAAATTGAACAGAAGCAAAAGCGTAAATATCCAAATACGCATATGACCTCTAGAATAAAAAGATGCTACAGATTTTTTTTTTAGACCCCACAGTATTTGCGCAAATGTTTATCAACACCAATATATTTGCTAATTGTTGGTTTTAGTGTATTCTTTACAACTACATCAAAACCATTATTCACAGATACAAAAAACACACAATTTTACAAAATTCCTGCTAAATATAAAAGCTTATCCTGTGTTGAGTTAATAAATATTTGTAAGGTTTACATTGCGCCTTTTTGCAAAATGGTGAAAATTGAACAGACGCAAAAGTGTAACTATCCAAATACCTCTAAAAATACGAAAGTTTTCATTTTTTCCCTACAGCTTTCAGAATTTGTGAAAGACCCCCAAAACAATACATTTTCTGAAAGCATATGACCTCTAGAATAAAAAGAAGGTGCTACTGATTTGAAAAGGTGCTACTGATTTCCTAGGCCCCGTGGTATTTGCGCAAATATTTATCAAAACAATATTGTCGCTAAAAATACACCAAAACCATTATTCGCAGATAAAAACACACAATTTTACAAAATTCCTGCTAAATATAAAAGCTTATCCTGTGTTGAGTTAATAAATAAATATTTTTAAATTTTAAATTGCGCCTTTTTGCAAAATGATGAAAGTCAAACGTACCCAAAAATTTCTCTAAAAATCTGGAGGTTTTCATTTTTCACTTACAGCTTTCAGAGTTTGTAAAAGAACCCCCAAACCAATATATTTTCTGAAAGCATGACCTCTGAAATAAAAAGAAGGTGCTACTGATTTTTTAGACCCTGCGGTATTTGCGAAATGTTTATCAAAACAATATTTTTGCTAAAAATACACAAAAATCATTAATAGTGGATTCATATATGGCAAAATGTGCTAAATTCCTAGTAAATATAAAAGTTTAAAACTTTAGTTAATAACAAATATTTGTTTTAAATTGCACTTTTTTGTGAAATGGTGAAAATTGAAGGTATGCAAAACTGTAAATGAAAACAATTTGCTCTAAAAATCCAGGTTACCATTTTTCACTTACAGCTTTCATAATTTGAAAAGACCCCTCAAACTAGATATGTTCTGAAAGCACATGACCTGTAGAATATAAAAAAGGTGTACTGATTTTTTTGGGCCCCACAATAATTGCACAAATGTTCATCAAATCGCTATTTTCACAAAAAAATACACTAAAATCATTAATAGTGCACATAAACACAACATAACTTACAAAATTCCTACTAAATTGCTACTAAAGCATCGTTCACATGTGGCATACTAAAGTGTACGCCCATGGAGGGCCATGTTTACCCGCACAGCTGTTCTGTGCATCCCCATACAGGAAGTCCCATTTATGTCAATTGGGATGTAACGGCTGGACAGGCATAGCTGCTGTTCCCAATCTGATGTGGGTGTGGGTACATGATCCTGAACGCAGACAGTGTGAGCTTCAGCAGGGGCATGCATGCAGACCTACATAGATGTAAAATTGGGAGCAACGGCTCTGTTCGTGCAGTTGCTACATCCCATATGATATCAATGGGACTGCCTGCACAGAGATGCACGGAACACCTGGTACACTGTGTATGCCCCCGTGTGAACAAGGCCTTAGGCCCCTTTCACACAAGCAGACCGATTGAGTCTGCCTGTCCATTTTTCAGGTGGGCCCAATCGGACCACCTATTGTTCTCTATGGAGAGGCTGATGTAAATGGACATGTCTCTGTTTACACCCGCCTGCATCCGATCCAGTACAGGCTGCTAAAAACAGACGGATTGGGGATTCCATTCCCCATTAATCTAGCAGAGCGGACACGGACCTGTCATCCACCTGGTCAGCGGGGATCAGCAGAAAGATCCCCCGCTGAGCAGGCGGATCTGCTTTACAGAGGCCGCTCCATGTGAAAGGGGTCTGGTTGGTCCATTAGGGAAGCTGGGACGCTCCCTGCTGCAGGGTGCCGGACTCATACATCCTTTTTCTTTTTTAAGCCACATGATTAGAGCCTGAGGCGCTAATCGACTTGAAAAAGGTTGGGCTCTGCACCTCGAACCCACCCACTTGTGACCATAGCGAATTTATATTCGCTATTGTCTTCCAGCTTCTCCTCCTGGCCAATCAGGAGGGAGAATCGGATTGGCCAGGAGGAGAAGCCAAGGAAGCCCTGGAGAGGTGGGGGGCCATCAGCGTGGAGGCTGATTGTGGGTGGACCTTTTTTTTTTTTTTTTTTTTTGAGGTGAGGGAGAAGAGAGGGGGGTCTTTGGTGGGATTTTTAGAGGTCTACACAGACCCCCATATCTTTTTTTTTTTTTTTTTAGACAGAGAAAGGGACTGAAGAGAGTCCCTTTTCTCTGCAGCACTTTACTTGAATGAATGAGGAATCTGTATAGAGATTCCATTCAGTCATAAAATGACAGTAAACCACAGTGTTACTATGTATCAGCTGTCAGTGGATATAGGAGCGATCGCTACAGGGGGGAAGCTTGGTAAACACATGTATCCCAAGCCCCAACTTCACCCCCACCATTTCTCTCCCCAGCCCAACAGATCGCGGTAGAGATCAGTGTAGGGAGAAGCTGCAGGCAGCGGAAGGGGAAGGAGAAATGCCACTCGGAATGGCCATGGATCGAGGGTGCGGGGGCAGTATGGGGAGGGTAATCTGACTGGCGGCGGGGGGGGGCGACACATCTGGATCCCCCCAAGCCCCACGCAGCACCTGAAGCTGGCAGCAGAGGAGGGATGCCGGCTAATGATGGTAGCTTAGGGGGATCGGATTTGGGGGGGTAAATCGGTGCTGGGGGTGAAGGGGATAGGAGAATTGGGGGGCAGTTTAAGATTAAAGTTAGCGCCAGGAGGTGGAGAAGCAGGGGGCAGGGAAGTGGCGGCATGGGTGGGACGGTCACGTTAGAGGTTAATAACTCTGATCAGTGAGTTGTAAATTGCTGATCAGAGTTATAGGAGAGGGAGAAATGAGGTCCGTACGGACTTGGCCACCTGCAGGTACTTTTTAGGTCCATACGGACGTGGCAGTGAAAGGGTTAAAGCGTTTGTTAACCCAAAGAAAAAAAAAAAAAAAAAAAACAAACAGATCCTGTTCCCTTAGCCACTTAAGGACCGGGCCTATTTTTTAGATTTGGCGTTACAAGTTAATCATGTTTTTTTTGCTAGAAAATTACTTAGAACCCTCAAACATTATATATATATATTTTTTCAGGCGCCCTAGAGAATAAAATGGCGGTCATTGCAATATTTTGTCACGCCGTATTTGCGCAGCAGTCTTACCAACACATTTTTTGGGGAAAAAAATACACTTTTTTGAAAAAAAAAAAAAAAAGAAAGCAGTAAAGTTAGCCCAATTTTTTTTAAATATTCTGAAAGATAATGTTATGCCGAGTAAATTGATACCCAACATGTCATGCTTCATAATTGCGCTTGGAATGGCGACAAACTTTGACACTTAAAAATCTCCATAGACGAAGTTAAAAAATTTCTACAGTTTACCAGTTTTAAATTACAGAGAAGGTCTTTTGCTAGAATTAATGCTCTTGCTCTAACGATCGTGGTGATACCTCATGTGTGGTTTGAACAGCATTTACATATGCGGGCGTAACTTACGTATGCGTTCACTTCTGCGCATGAGCATGGCGGGACAGGGTGCAAAAAAAAAAAAATCTTATTTTATTTTTTTATTTTTACACCGTCCCTTTAAAAAAAAAAATGGTATCACTTTTATTCATATTACAAGGAATGTAAACATCCCTTGTAATAGAAAAAAAGTATGACAGGACCTCTTTAATGTGAGATCTGGGGTCAAAAATACTTCAGAGCTTACTTTTTTTGTTTGTTTTGCATTTAAGTGTAAAAGTCTTTTTTTTTTTCTTTTCAAGAAAAAAAAAATTTCCCTTTAAGACCATTGGGTGGAAACGATGTTTGATGTCGCTTCCATCATCCAATGGTATAGAGTCGAGTGGGGGCCATCATTCCCTCACTCGACTTCATGCCTCTGAGGGGAAAGGATCAGATCTTCTCCGCTGCTACCGATGGCTCTGGTAAGCTGCGGAGATGACTGGCAGGTGGCGGGAGGAGGGTGGGCACCTCTCCCACCGCTGATAAAAGTTATCTTGCGGCGAATCCGCCGCAGAGACCATTTATGTCTGAAAGCGGACAGCACGCCGTTTTTAAACATACTGGTGTTATGGCAGCTATCTGTTGCCAAAACAATGGTATTTAACGTCAAATACCGACGTTTAACGACGGCAGGCGCTTCGGAAGTGGTTAAAGCATGTTATACAGCACAGTGCTTGTGCTGTGTAATTTGGCCCCCTGTAACACCTAAAAAAACCTGGCTGATCCTGCCTGGCTTTACCCTCCCCCTGTACGCTGACCACGATATATCAGGGCTGCTGAGCCCTGACACTGTAGTCAGAGTACGTACCTCCATCATCTGCAGCTCTGCTCCCCCCCGCTCCTCTCCTCTCATATCTGCTACTAAATCCTGTAATCCCCTCTGTACCATAATAATAAGTGTCCCTGTGTTATGTAAAAAAATCTGCCAGATTGTACCTATAGGAGCGCAGCTCCCGGCGCTCAGCTCTCTCCCTCCTCTCCAGCTGATGTCAGTGGGAGGGCCTTGGCCCCGCCCACTAGAGCTGTGAGCCGGAGAGAAGAAGAGAGCTGACAGCTGAGCGCCGGGAGCGTTTTACATAACACTGGCACACTTATAATGGTACAGAGAGGATGGGAGGATTTAGTAGATGTGGATTAACAATCACTTTAAGAGTTAATTTTAAGGCTGTATTAAGGCATGACTATGAGAACTGTGACCTTGCTGCTTTTTAATGACCCTTAGCTTAGAATGACCAGATTTGCTTTCAGCAGTGGTAGACCACTGCCCCTCACATGCAGATCACTTTGTATGGTGTAGCCATTATTACTGTCTCTGTTTGTACAGTAAAGAGATTCCTTGCACATGTCAGCAGCTCTAATTTTTGGAACAAGTAAGCACCAACTACAAGCCACTGTGGTAGACAAGGGACATGTGGTCAAACCAGCACAGAGAAGTAAAGTGGTCATAAACCAATTCTAATCTCACACTTAAAGAGGAGTTCCACCCAGGGGCTCCATTAAAAAAAAAAATACTGCAGCTGCTGACTTTTAATTGGATACTTACCTGTCCCTGGGTTCAGCCATGCGGGGGTTCGAAGCCCCGCTCGCCCCCCCCTCTGCTTGTCGGCACCGGCATTTCAACTGTGGGCGCCGGGCTGTGGCTTCACAGCCTGGAACCCACTGCGCATGCGCGAGCGGTGCCGCGTGCCGTAATTGGCCGATCAATCACCTGGGACCTGTAATGGGTCCCAGATGATTGACAGGAGGGAGGGAGCAGAGCCGAGCCCTTTCTGTGCCGAGGGGGAAGTGATGTCACCAGCCCAGGCAAAGGAAATGGCAGACTACGAGGGACCACCTAGCAACAGGCATTTAGAGGTAAGTAAAAAAAAAAAAAAAATATTCAAATGTTTTTTTGTTTTTTTTTTTTACATTTTTTCAGGTATTTTTGTTTTTTTGGGTGGAACCCCACTTTAAATACTCCCTTATGGACCTGTTATTACAGCTTCAATATGTTTGCCAAAATAACATTAGAAAAAATAAAATAAAGAGCCCCCGTCCCTCTGTATGAACACACATATAGATCCGCATATGTAAATGGCGATTGCACCACACGTGTGAGGTACTGCTACCAATGTCAGAGTGAGAGCAATAATTCTAGCACTGCGTTTAACTCTAAACTGGTAACCCGTAATGGCTTTTAAAGCTTTGCCTATGGAGATTTTTTAGGTATCGTACGTAGTTGGTTGTAATTTCATGGTCTTGACATGTTTGGTATCTATTTACTCTGCACAACACAATCTTTTATACTTTACCCAGAAACTAGTTATTCTATTGTGTTTGTGTGCACTAAAAAGCATTTAAGTGTATTTTTTTCTTGATAATATGCATTTGATAAACAGATGCACAAATCATGCAACATAAAAAATTTAATTAACGAAATTAAGGACCATTTTATTCTCCAGGGCTTCTGCTTTCAAAAAATATATGTTTGCTGGTTTTAAGTAATTTTCTAACACAGCGTAAAATCAGCATTTTTCTTTATGCCAGAACTGGCCTGGATTGGGAATTGGTTAAGATGAGAGTAATTTTAACATGGGTGTGAACTAGGCCATTAGAACCCAAATGATCTACTGTCCATGCACTTTTGATGCAGAAAAAATCCACTGGACTGCATGTGGTATGAACCAGCCCTCTGGGACATAGATAGCAAGAACCCTAGGTTATTGAAAAGGAATTCAAACTGAAGAGTAGACACGCCCAAACACCACAAGTGAGCCAGCCCAACATAAAATAAAAAAGTCAAAACAAAAGGTAAACCAATGGCATTAAAGTGGTTGTAAAGGCAGAAGGTTTTTTTTTTTAATCTTGATGCATTCTATGCATTAAGATAAAAGCCCTCTGTGTGCAGCAGCCCCTGTCAGCCACCCATTGGCTGAGACAGCAGTGCGGCGCCATTGGCTCCCGCTGCCGTCAAATTCAGTCAGCCAATGAGGAGAGAAAGGGGGCTGGGCAGCGGCTCTGTGTCTGAATGGACACAGGGAGCTGTGGCTGGGTTTGGGTGCCCCCATAGCAAGCTGCTGGCTGTGGGGGCACTGAACAGGAGAGAGAGACCCGAGAACAGGAGGATTGGGGCTGCTCTGTGCAAAATCACTGTACAGAGCAGGTAAGTATAACATGTTATATCCGAAACTAGCATCTGTGGGGGCAGACGTGTGAAACTTTGTAAAACTTCAGAAGGCCAGGTCACTGATGAGAAAAAAAAACAGAGGCTTTAACTGTGTAACTTTAGGAAGAAAAGAAGGCATTTTATCTTGCAACTAATAGGCCTGCACAATAACTTCTGGAAAGGTAAACCGGGAATCAGTCTGTCTACAAGATGCAGTGGCAGAAGCATGAACCCTGACAGCCCTTACCACACCCAGACTATGGAGAGAAATCTCCTTAGAGTAAACCGATGCTGGGCACAACAAATTATTAAAAATAGGACATAGAAAAGAAACAGACAGTTACTTGTAAAAAAAAAGAAAAGGGACAGTGCAGATATCTGATCTTTGATGACCTTTGTTCAGCCCCACCTAGAGAAACAAAAGAACACCGAGCCCACTGAAAAGACACATAGAAACCTTCAGAGGCTCACATTAATATAAATACGTTTTCCACATTCACATTCAAGCGTGCATGCTCAAGAAACGCATCCACTACTGGTGATGTCATTCCCTGCAGCCTACTGTTCCCTGTGCCTCACGCCTCTACCTGAGGTTGTCTTCCGGAGCCGGCCCATCCATCTTGCGGTGGACACCTCCCTGACCAGATCGTTCTGACAGAGGAATAGAAGGCCCAGGATCGCCACCCTGACATAACCATGTTAACACCTTAATGCCTGTCACTTTCTACTGAAATGTGAGTTTGACCGTTATATGTTAATTAAAGCTTGTTAAAAAGGTCTGCACCCAGAGGCACCTCTCTCCTTGTTTTCTGCAGCTCCCTGGAACATGGTTTTGGTTCTAATATGATGGCGACCCTAATCTGAAATGCATCTGTTTCCCAGAAGCTTACCATGAAAGTCAGCACAAGAGAATCAGAGTGGAAGATCAGACCTTGGGATAACATTTGTGCCTGATCTGGTAGAGGCCACAGAGCTTCAACTGATAAGACAACCAAGGTCAGTATACCATACTCTTTGTGGTCAATCCAGAGCTATGAAAATGATGGGAATGCCGTCAGCCTTGATCCTTCTAAGTAGATGAGGTAGTGGTTTCAACAGAGGAAAAAGGCCAGAGATTGTCCCCAGAACAGGAAGCGAGGGGAAATGTCTCAAACAGCAACACAGACAATAAAAAAAAATAATAAAGATATCCACCTGTGCTTGGATAAAAAGTTGTAACAAAGTTGTATACTGGAAAACACTCCCCCTGACTACGTCTTTTAATTATGAAATGTGTATTGTGGAGCTAGGGTGCGTGACGTCATGTAACGGACCGAGGCCATCTTGTTGGTTTGAAACTTTTACTACTATTTGATATGCTGAATCCGCTTACACTTATGTGAGTTTATTACATTTTAACAAATGTGTGAACTAGATTTTGCTACACTATGAGGCAGTTTTGTGTCCTTTTTGATTTATATATTCTGCAGTTAAACCTTCACTTTGGCAAAGCAGTCATTTTTTCCTGGGAGTGTGTTACAGCATACAAGTACCAGTGGAGTGGGATACCAGAAGTTCAGTCTTTGTTATAGGACATATGAGTGCTTTTTGACTGCTTGATTCTGATGGTTAGTGTTATGCGGTAGTAGGTTGTGTGTGGGAATTGAAGGTGGAGGATATTTTTTCTTGTGGGCATTATTACATCTCAAAGCACACTTTCAGGTTGTCTTAATGGATCATTCACTGGATACTCCCTAAGGACTGTTTTAGGGTTTCCTTTTTATATTTGTGACCTTGATGTAATGATTAGCTTTGCAATTTATTTTTAATATTTGCACACTTTTAATGTAATGACTAATGCTGCACCTTTTTTCCCAATAAGAAAATTAAGTTTTGTTAAAGTTCAGTAGAAGAATGCTATAACCTCTTTCAGCTTTTTATTGTTATAGGCTTCCCTGTTATATATTTCACCACTTCAATAGCGGACACTTTTACCCCCTTCCTGCCCAGGTCAATTTTCGACTTTCAGCGCTGTTGCACTTAGAATGACAATTGCGCGGCCATGCAACACTGAACCCATATAAAATTTATTTTAGTGTTTTTTTTCACGCAAATAAAGCTTACTTTTGATGGCATTTAATCACCACTGAGGTTTTTTTTGCCAAGTAAAAAAAAAGGCCAAAAGTTTTGTTATGAAATTTATGAAATTTTGCAAATAAATAATCTTTCTTCATAAATGTAGGTCAAAATGTATTCTGCTACATTTCTTTGGTAAAAATAACCCAAATCAGTGTATATTATTTAGTCTGTAGGAAAGTTTTAGAGTCCACAAAGTATGATACTGTATATATGAAATTTGATAAATCCTGATGTACTGACACCCATCTCATTTCTTGAGGCCCAAAAATGCAAGGACAGTAGAAATGAAATGACCTCTTCTTGAAAAGTAGACAGGCCAAGGTATTTAGTAAGAGGTATGGTGAGTTTTTTGAAGTTGTAATTTTTAGTCACAATTTTTTGGAAAATGAATAAAAAAATAAAATAAAAAATTCAGTTTTTTTAACATATGGTCACCAGTGCAGTACAGCGTTATCTTATAACTGGTGTGGGGGTGATCAGGGACACTGACTGGTGACATATATATATATATAAATATATATATATATATATATATATATATATTTTTTTTTAAGCACACTTTGACCAGAGCAATACAGTGTTGGTCAAAGCTAAGCACATGGCACAGATGGACTGTTATTGGCCCTATCTATGCTATGTGATCACTGTGACTTTTTCACAGCTAAGAACACAATTGTATACAATGGATGGCATGAAAGGAAGCCATCCATTGTTTACAACTGTAATGTGATCTGCTTTGATTGGTCACATCGATGAGTCGGTGACAGATTGTGGACCTTCTGGGAGGACGTCATATGACATCCACTCTGCACTCGGAAGGACAAAAGGTCTGCCTGGCTGTCAATCTGCTATAGGCCGCTCGGGAAGGTGTTAATCTGGGAAATCTCCGTAAAGGAGCCCCTGATAGCAGTAAAAGCTGATAGGGGTTCTAATCTTTCCCTATTCTATGCCCAAAAAAAGTTTTAGCGTAGATACACACTAATCACACGGTACAGAAGCTTATACCTGACTGCTATAGGGTTCTTCAATATAATCTACACATTCCCTTTCAAGGAATTTTCAACCTAAAAATACATTTTGAATGGAAAGCAATTAGTGTTCCTATTTTACCAATGAATGTCCCCTTCTTAAAGCTGTCCTCTTGCTGTTTTTGCTGCCATTACCATCAGAATATTGTATTAGCCCTACTTACTTTAGTAAAGAATCTTCCAATGTATAGGTACAGCAGGGTGAGCAGACGAAAGGAGAATTTCATAAGCTATGGTGTAAAATACAGCTTTATATACTGGTTGGGTTGCCTAGTAGCCAACACCCTACCATAAAAAAAAATAAGGTATTCTTGTTACAGTTTAAGTTTTGAAGTAGGGAATGGTTAAGACCCTGCCATGTGTTGTGTTTTTTTTTGTTTGCTATATGTGTACTAATTTGGAGAAATTTCTCTGGGACACAACATAATTGGAAATCTCTCCAAAGACAGATGATACCCCCACTGGAACAGATGTCCTATTGGCAGATTTCATCTTACCCCTTGCTCTTATAGCTGCTCTAAAACTTTGAATTTTCCTTTATTTTCAGTCAAGGGGCAATGGACTAACAAAGAGGGGAAATCTTCCCAGTGGGGGCAGAATCCTGGAAGGGATTTTTAAACTTTCACACTTTGTCCATTAACTGAAAAAAAAGTGTTTTGGCTTTACACACATTTTACCTTTACAAATTAAATATAAAGATTTGTATTAATAATGTAAACTAAACTTTTACAAAATTAAACTGAATAACAATTATTATTTTTGTAATGATAAACATTCTAAAGTGAAAAAGTAACACTGACTGAAGATGTCAATATAACTCACAAAAATAATATTTGAATATATAGATGTGAAATGCCCTCTATGACACAGTATTACAGCAGAGGTAAGTATTTAATCATGAAGAAAATATTCTCTTTCACAGCAAACATCATTGTTAGGAAAAGCATCAACTTTGGTGAGGTGGAAAGTGCACAGCACATTCTTACCTGCTACTTATAAATGTGTGTTGTACTTTTTAGATTCAATTTCACTTATCTGTGCAAGGAGAAAAAATTCCCAAACAATATCTACATTATCGTCTACATAAAAATCTGTTTTGTTGTATTATGGTGGTCCGAGAGACTAAATGGAGAAGGAACATAAACACACACATCTTGGCTTAGGATCTGTTACTTTAGATACATAGACACCATGACACCTATATATGAAGAGTCAATTTCATTTAATAAATGTATGGAAAATAAAACTTAACACAAATCTTTATGCAGAAAACAGTTTGGCATTTCCGATGCATAAGTTACAATCAACCAAATTTACAGAAGGAAATTAAAAAAAAACAAAAAAAAAAAACAAAAAAAAAAAACAATGTATTTAGCATTATTCAAGGATGCACTAAAGATGACTTTTAAGTGAGACAGAGGCAGGCGGCAGCCTGATTCAGCTATTACGAATGAGTCACTGCAATGAATTACTGACTCCCACCTCCCAAGAGAGCAAAGGAATGAACGGATTAGGAAAGGACAGAGAAAGCTACAGAACTGTTGGAGGTTTTAGTGTTGCAGGACTTGCCAACAATGGTAATGGATCATGTGCAGGGAAAAAAACACTGAGATGAAGAAAAAATAGGTAACAGCAATGTGTCCCACTGCCCACTAGACAACTTTGTATCATAATGCCCCATCCTAGTGTGACAAGTTCTAGAAGACATGCAGGGTATAATCATGGCTCCAAAATAGAAGACAAAATAAAGTGATAAAAGTCCCTGATGGTGACAGAAAGATGATCATTTGGCTGATGGAATGGCATTTTCGATAAAAGGGAATATTGTTCAGTCTTACTAGAGATATACTGACCACAAAATGAATGGGTTCAGTAAAAAGCACCTGTTCTAAAATATGTAATGCAAAAAAGAATTATTGAAGACCCAATATGTGATCTTTATTGAAAGGAAACCAAAAAATCTTTATATTTGCTATCCACCTGTTAGTACAGCTTCAGCACTGTTTATATACACAGTGTATTTGCGTGTCATTTTCAGGAGTACACTCTCACACTTATGCATGCTGTATTTAACAATGTTTTACTTCCTTTTCAGAATATACTTCATTGCAGTATATGACCTTACAGGGAATGCATCCACATAACTGCTAATGCAGATTTTTAAGAATGTATCTAAAGCTGCCCATACACTATACAATTTTCTTATTCAATTTTCTTTAGATTTACCTTCAGTTATGTAGTGCAAGGGCCCACCTGATTGCATACAAAATGAAAGTGTTTAGGTTTGACCTTCCTTTATATGGTTTTGGTAAAGCAAAAGGAAAGTTGTATAAGAAAATGGTATAATGTGTGGCCAGCCTAACAGTACTCAAATCAAGCCAATTACTCTTATTTAGAGAATGCACTGAAAATAATTACCATGAAAACATAATGGCCTTCTGAAGCATTTGCCTGGAAAATTGAAAGAAATATTGTTCACAGTATCTATTCTCTCAGTATAAATGTTGAATACTATACACCGAGTGTTGTGCTGTTGCTTGGTAACCTGAGAGATAAAAGAGTTTGGGGGTCGGGTGTACCATGTTCTCCAATTTACTGCTGATCATGTGACTATTGAGGTCAGAATGGCAACTAAATATATTGATGTTGCCTATACATTATATCGCACAACACTCCCAGCAGCCAGATAACATTTTTACAGTGACAACACAAAATCATTCACGCACGTCTTATTTTCTAACCATTGGCGCTGTGATTGTTTTTTTTATTAGAAAATGCTGAAATTTTACTGTGATACCTAAATGTAAAGTATAATGGTTAAATCAACAGGCATATTTGTAGGAGATTGTCATTGTATAGTATTTAGTATCTTAGGTAATAACTTTAAATATGAACACACAAGCCTATGCAATCTAATACATTTGCAGCCAATTAGTAATACAAATTGATTGTGCACAGAAAAAAAAGACAAAGTATTGATGTAGAGGGGCTATTAGATACACCTGTTTGCGTTACTGCATACATATAGCAAGGATTCCATTGGGGTGCCTCTCAGTGTCGCCGTGCATACAGTGCAACAAGTATGATAGTAGCATACAGTACTGTTATTGTTCTGACCTGTTTTGAGGCGTTCATTATAATAATTATCTCCCTGTTGTTCTGGAAAGTGCATATATAACAAAATATTTGAGTATGCTAAATATACAGTATTACACAGTGAAATGTTCCACTGCAATTTCCATTCCAACTCATTATCAGGTTAGCAAAATTTGTTCTATTCTTTGTCTGTTATTTTTATGTTTTTTGTTTATAAGTGATAATAGTATTTATTCTATGGCAGGCCTCATATTTTTTTTTTACATCAATAGGGACATAATTATGCACATGGAATGCAAACATATTAGTAATTTTCAATATAGAAAATTTAAATCTGGCATAAAGTAAGAAAGTATAAACCAAAACTAACAATATTTTTAGTCTGAAATTATTCAAAGCTGATTTAGAGACTTTAAAGTGTGTGTATATGTATATGTGTGTGTGTATATATATATATATATATATATATATATATATATACACACATATACATACACACACACACGCGATTATGATGAGATCCCGTGTCCTGTTCACACTATCATAGATGTACCAATGTTTATAAGGACTTGGGGGTTGATTTAGTACAAAATTGGAAAGTGCAAAATCTGGTGCAGCTGTGTATGGAAACTGATCAGCTTCCAGTTTTTTTTTTTTTTTTCAAAGCTTAAAGCATAACTCCACTTTTGTTGGGAAAAAACATCCCCCCTGGGTGTTCTATGTACATTGCAAGGATTATAACAACCTTTGTTGAAGATTCCTACCTTGTGCTATTCTGAAGAAATCCATGTATGTTTGTCTGTGCCGAGTGGGTCTAATGGGAGTGGTTTCATAATTATCAGTCAGCTGTGGCAGCTGCAGAGCACTAATGAGAAAATCTGCTGGGCCTGCATCCCTTTAGACGTGTTCCTACAGGGAGTATCTCACCAAAAATTTTATTTTTGTTGCAAGGGATGCCTGAAATCTTAGGCAGACTTCTGGGAAAATTGGTGAGCCAATCACAAAAGCAGGAAATTATGTTTCTGGGGAGTGGTCAGTACACAACTCCAAGTTGCTTTGCATTTATATAAAATTACAGTGGCTGAAGAATTGAAAAGGAAAGGTACTTTTTAATAACATTCAATTACAATATGACTTGTATTGCAATTGTTCATGCTATATGTAATTTTTTTTCAACCACAAAAGTGGAGTTACCCTTTAATTGAAAAAGCTGAAGTTAGAAGCTAATTACCTACCATGCAGAGCTGCACTCTCCAGTTTTAGTAAATCAACCCCTCGGTGTTGTGAAACTTCTTTCTCCTAGGTGTAGTCTATTAAGCTGCTTAGTCTTCTTGAGAACAATATACAATTTTGATGCAGCATATATTCTGCAGGATGACCCTAACACAGAGCTAGTCCCTGAAGGGAAAACCTATGTATGTGCAGAACAATCATGAAAATACATAAAAGGGAGCATGTAGAAACATGAAATTCACAATAAAAAAATTAATTAAACCAGGTAAAATCAGCTAAACTTAACAATAACTGTCATGTGAGCAGTTGCCCAATCCCTAAGATATCTGAGTTCATTATCAGAGTAAGTAGTTAAAAATAATGATGTCAAATGACAAATCTCACATGCTGCACTTTTGTTAAAGATACACTCCAATCAGCCAAGCCCTGAAATGCATAAAAATACCCAACCTGCCCAAGGCATACATTTTTCATTTAGGCATTCCTACAATGTTTGGTATTACTGTGGCCTTGCTGACGGTAATTTTGTACTCAGGGAATACCATCATCCCTTCAGTTTGAACATGTAGTATTCCTAACACAGTTCTCAGACTCATGGAAGGTCTGGAGGCTTCTGCTGTCTCTTCCCTGGTCTTTGGCCCCTGAGGTCCTACACTTCACACTGCTCTCCTTGCTCCCCCACACACCAATCTAGGGTCCCTTTTATTGGCTTCTCTGCTGATGCTGTCAAAAAGGGGTAGCCAGCTCCGGCTTGCACCAGTTATTTTGCAGGACCAGGTTCCAGCCAGAGCAAGTAAATGTATTGCTTCATTTGTACACCCAGCAGGAGGAAAACTGAATATATATCTGACATGCACTCATTTGCAGTCATTTTTGCATGACATTAGCAGTTTAATGCCTTATTGTACTTGATGCCTGGGTTTGCACTTCCACATTTCTTAGAAAAAGCACAGCAGATCTGCCGAGCCTCTTCCAGTCAGTACTAATATGAATAGGAATTGCTCTACCCAGTCACATGAACATGTAAGAATAGTTCATTCAAAGCTGTGTATCCCACACCTTGAAAACATTGTCACCTCTAATAAGACTAGGTCCATACAAGGGCTTTTCATTTCTGCTGTCCCATTATGAGAGAATTTTCCCCAAACAACACATCTGCAAGTCTGACAGATCAGAGTGCTTTCTGTATTTTCACAATGCATCCACCTCTCTGGTGACTATACACTACAGTAATTTACCATTTCGCTCAGTATACATCAGGTTCTTACTAATTGCTTGTTTATTCTCCTTGTACATAAATATTAGCTGTGGAATATAATTTAAGATACAAGAACACACACACAAGGGTCTCAGTGGAACTTCACTTTCTCCATCAATATTGAAAAATGTTATTCCTCATGCTGTGATCATTGGTAAATAGATAGGAAAGTATATCATATTCACTTGTCTAACTTATTTTCATTTATTTTTTTCACATTTCTTCAGTTACTTCCTTGTTTCTTGCCTAGGCAAATGTCGTCATACATCCCAGGAGTCTTTAGTTGAGGGGAGGGGATTTCTCAGCTAAGCACACCCTCCTGCATGCATGACTGAGCTAAGGGCAGATGGATTCCAGGAAGTAAATGCTATATGAATAATTTGCCATTTCTCAAGATGGCCATGGCCAGAAATTCTGGGGGGGTGGGGGGGGTGGGGCTTCAAAATGATCTCTCAACAAAATAAAGCATGGAGACATGGATGGATGGGGGAGTTTGCTTTAAATGGTAAACAAAAAAAAGGTTTTTTGTTTTTTTTTGTTTGTAGTGCCTAGATGCAGTGAAGATCCACTTTAAAATGATCATTATAGAATCAGTGCGTGAATGGCCACTCAATATGACCTAATGCTCGTCACCACAATATTCCTGGCTATAATCCTAAAAGACTAATCGGCTTGCATAAAATTAGAATTTCTACCTAGACAGATAAAATCTAGACATAACTGTACCCACATGTTTAGCAGAAAATCAATGAAAGAGAAAGCAATATGCAGATGTCATTCTTCCATTTCCAATCCAATTGCTTTGTCTGTGGAGGCAAAGTAGGAGGGACACATATGAATTAGGGGCACGGCGCACTATTGGTTTCCCTAATTGTTTGAGATGCATTTCAGTTTATTGGCTACTTTTTATCAGAATCCCAGAAAGACAAAGTAACGTGTATATACCTAAGAAAATGGAATGTTTCATGGAATCTTTGGGTACACTTAGCAGATTAATTTAAAATAATGTTCAGCCAGTGGCTACTGTGTTGCCTTAGCAGCATAGTGCTGAGTGGATCAAGGAATATCCCCCTCCTTTCCAAAATAAATTAAAAAAGAATCCCTGTAAAACACTGTATACCTCTTCCTCATTTATCCACAAGACGTAAACTCTACATACTGTACATTAATTAGACCATTTATAGTACGTTATTCTCCTTGTCACAATTGGCAAATATCTTAAAAGTAGTAAACATATTTTGCCTATGTCATTTTTTTTTTTTACAGACCACACAGTATACAAACATGATACTGAAAATTACTTGCACTTTTTTTTTTCCTCAAGAATAAAGACACCCACAAAATAACTAACCATAAACAGGTTATGAGGAGTTTTGCTCAATGGAGGTGGAATGCTTAGTATATGTCTCTCTCATACATTTTCACCAAACATTCAGCCTGACTATCCACTGTTTATTTTTATGTGAGATTATGCTGTGCCTACCAGTGATATTCCACTATTTAAGAACACAATCCGGGTTATTTACAAAAAGGAAATTCACTTTGCACTACAAGTGCTAAGTGCACTTGGAAGTGCAGTCGCTCTAAATCTAAGGGGTAGATCTGAAATTAGTGGAAGCTCTGCTGATTTTATCATCCAATCATGTGCAAGCTAAAATGCTGTTTTTTTATTCTCCTTGCATGTCCCCCTCGGACCTACAGAGACTTTACTTCCAAGTGCACTTGCAGTGCAAAGTGGATTTTTTGCGTAAATAACCCCCTATATTTGCAGCTTCTGTTTGCAATGACAATGGATACAAGGGGACAAACAGCCAAGGTGGACATTCTATAAAGTGAACCCACATTAGACAGTTTCTGAAAAAGTATCACAGCAATGAAGTTTATTGCGCTTCAGACTTCAGCGATGCCACTGCTTCCCAGTGCTTTAATAAGCAGTATTCTCATCACTGGTTCAACTGTGTACAGTTGTCTAAATTGCAGACAGGCAACATTAAAAATAACATTTCACATCCTTTACCTTCTGTAACAAAGACAGGACTCCTATCTACTGGAAATGTTTAGTGTCCCCTCAGATTAGTCCTATTTCTTTTGGTTCAAGTCTGCATTCATTTGCCTGGTTTTAGAGCATGTGCCTTCATAGAGCAATTTGTCTTCTTTACTTGACCGAGTTTAACATTTCCAAGCTAAGAAGACATGAGACTGAGCTTGCTTTGGAGATTATTTAATCATGAATTTGTCAGTAAACCATTTCTCCTAATCATTTAAAAAATGTAATGGTGAAAGATGGCTTTTTCTACCAACTAAATGAATCTGATGAGAGTGTGTGGATTTGCCTCTGGTATAGCACCCAAAACTTTTTTCTTAACAACCTAAGCTTGGGTCCATGGATGGAATTTATATACATTTCGCAGCAGATTGCAAACAGAATTATTTTCTTTTAAATGCATCTAATTTAGGTTTTTAACTAGATAAAAATAAGTTTATAACTCATACAGTGTGCCAAATGTAAATATAAAACAGTGTAAATTTGGTGTGTTTTTTTATCTTATAGAAAATTACTATGAGGCTCATTTGCTAGAAAAAGACATGCAACTCTTGAAAATTAATTCAATTAAATCATTTTATCTACAGCCTTTACTTATAGGGAATATATTGTTTTTATCAGTAAGTATAGCAAACCAGTACTGTAATTATTATTAACTATTCATTATTATTATTAATTATTATTATTATTAACTCAATAATACAGTCACATATCATCAATCCTATTCTTCCTTTAAAAAGTTCTTTTAAATTCTCACAGAATCTTGTGACCCTAATGCACGTGAGGGTCAAATAAAGCTTTTTTTTTAATAATCCAGATGGCCATGATGAAGAGTAATTGTTGCACTTTATTGGCACAAAAAATGTAAGCACAATAACTTATCAGTACATTGTGATTTGCTTTAGAACATATTACACTATATGGTTTTGTTTTTTCACAGTTTTTCTGATATAAGGTCTGGAGGGGAAGAGCACAGTGTGATAGGAAAAAAAGCCCGGACACATGGATTATGACAAAAAGCTTTACTTGACCCTCACGTTCATTAAGGGTCACAAGATTCGGTGAGAATTTAAAATAACTTTTTAAAGGAAGACTAGAACTGATGATATGGAACTGTATTATTGGGTCAATATTAAAGCTCCGGTTTACCTATACTTACTGTTAATATACCCACCTGGAGTGGGAGGAGTAGTTCCAGCTGCTAGGGTAATTGTATAGTTTCACCTAAGCACTGAATATCAGTCTAATAAAATGTTTAGTGTTTATTTCCTTCTATGAATTCAGAGATAACTGTTTCTCCTGAAGAAACAAACTTTCCCCTTTTGCTTCTCCACCAGGTACTGTTGTATCCTCATGCTTGCAACAGTTTTCTTCACAGCAAATTAAGACATTCAATTGGCATTTTGTTTGTTTTAGCCATTTTAGATGTAGTCAGTGCTTGAAATGGCCAATATAGAGTTACAAATTCTGCTTTAAAAGCAAGAAAGGGGAAAGAAAAGGAAAGGAAATAGAATAATGTAGCAGAGGAGAGGAGGTCAAAGACTAAATAGAAAGAATTATAGAAAGATGTTAATTGGATATAATTAGCATTTCATTTTTTTTAACCAATATCCTACAAATAAGTTAGGCCAAATGCATCAAACAGGCTACTGACTTTTTTTAAGCTGTAAATAATTTAACTTGAACTAAATTTATTCTCTTGTGATCAAGAGAAAAAAAGAAATAACAAAAAAAAAGAAAAGAAAATTACTATTGAGGATAATGAACAGCTCAAGGGTAAATATTATAATGCAAAGTTCCTAATGAATTCTTTACAGAAATATCACATTTAAACATTTGGTTAACCTACCGGCTTGGATACAATAATGTATATCTATCACGTATGTTTTTTTTTTTAACCACATATAAATTATTATCAATAGCAGGCACTTCTATAAATATGACTTGTGTGATTCAAATTCACATGATCATAAAACTATAAAAAAAAAAAATCCACCAATTTATATTGCCCTGTGTTCTGATTAACTTTTTACCATGAATGTAAAACCACCTCCTGCAAATAAAATAATCTGCAATAAATTCACATAATAGGTATGCACTGGGTATAGCATTGCCTGGATGTAGATGCTAATGCCCTCATAGATACATGATTAGGGTATTATGCTCCAATAACCTTACAAATCCATATAGATATTTGTACATAATCAGAAATGTTCATATATGATTGTTTACAATAACTGATAGATGATTGCATGTCTACAAATTGCCTTAAAGGATGCATCCTCCTGCAGCTGCAGAAGGCATTATAAATACCCACAGCTCTCACGTGTCAAGATCATAGCTCTTCAGTAAGTGCAGCTTAAAAATGATATCATGTACATCCAGCTACAGCATTAAATAACCTCAATGGTAATTCTTTTTTGCCTTGTTTGGAAACATACTTCTGTTATAAACATCTTTTGGTGTTAGCCATGATAGTCATATACACTGAGAGGGGAAAATGCTTAAAAAAGAGAAGAGTGTGTTTATTAAGCTGCTGAGCAGCTGCTAATGAATGAGTGGCACAGTTCTCTCTGGGTTTGCAGCTCTTAGGAAATCTCTCCTGCTAATGAGCAGTTTGTACTGTGGAAGATTAAAGTATTTACTTTGATGTCTGGATAAAAGGAGACAAAGAGGAGAATCTATCCTTAACATGCTATATTTGCTATACAGGAAAGATTAATTATTTGTGAGTGGGGATGAATGTTTTCACATTAAAAACATTGTTCTCCATAATAAAAAATGATGAAATACAAAATCAGTTTGCATCTACCATGTAAATATATGTGATATGTTAAATGTAAGATTTTAAAGTATGCTAATTTTAAAGTAGAAAGCACTGGATTCCAAGTAGATGACTTGCACATATCTTCTTTTCTTTGTTCAAAGTTGTTGGCTTCCCCTACAGTTCCTTCAAAAGCCCGTCACAGTAGGCCCTCTTATAGGGCCTATAACATATCTACACATTTCAAAACAAGGGGTATTTTTCACATTTTAGGATAGTTAATGGAGCCACCTTTCTGCCAGTGGAACAGGCTGTTACTTTCTGTATTAAGAAGCCTCTACTGAGCGTTGCACTGGTTCAGAGGAGGGCTCACCATAAACCGTCTGGTTATATTGTTCCATCATAGCCTAACATGATGAGGTATAGAACTGTGCTGTCTCCCAAAAGATCAAGAGATACTAGGAACCAACCACAAGTATCTATAGTGGGTAATCAGCAAGGTTTACTACAAACATGCTTGGGGTAAATTTAAGGAACATAGTTGGTGTTTACCTGATAGCATGCTATAACTCCAAAATTGGGTTTGTAAAAGGGATTTTCAACTGTTCATGACTGTAGTCAAACCCTAATTTTCCACCTAACATGGGCAAGTGTACTGTTACATACAATTTAATAGAATTATCCAATTCAACTGTTTTTTTTTTTTAACCCATAGAATTGCAGCATGTGTTTTATTGTAGCTCTCTGTTTATGTTTAGCTTAAGGCCCCACAACATGTCCTAAAATATTGGGTGCCAAAAAAAATACAACAGCATGAGCTCCCAAATAATGATCCTAAAAGTCAAAGCTTTCTGCCTGTGTTAGAACTCATTCTTAAGCCTCAATAACAGGCCACAATGATCATGGCAGCAGCTGGTCAGAGATCACAATTCGATCAAACCTCACCTAATTTACCCAATATGAGCAGACTGGACGGCAATCCTGTTATTTGGCATTGAGAAGGGACCATAAGGATGGACATACCTTATCTGCATTTTCTTGCTATGTCTATGCCCAGCCCAGGTGTAATCCACTGCACAATCTAAAGGTTGAGACAACCCACATCAATAAATCGGCCTCGTCATATTAACAGATATTGAGATAGCTGTTGATAGTAATTTTTGTGTACAATCAAATATTAGTCAAAGTTAAGAAAATTATATGTCACATTTGTACTTTTGCAGCTAACAATAAAAGTAATACAGTGAGGTTATCGTTGTAAGATTAAATATCATTAAAATATGACACATCACAAATCAGATAATAGATGCCATGGATGTAGCTAGTCTTGGTTTAAGTACAACATTACTAAATTCAAATAAGAGTGGTACTCATGGCTATTGTGCTACTAAGGTAAATCGCTAAGTAAACAAAGTGACATCCAAGTTTCCCACTGAATCTGGGACAGAACAGTTCTTTATTATTTTTTATACACCTGATTACCTGCACTAAAGTATGGCTTTAATAGTTGGCATACGATTTCAGCTGCAGCTTATAAAATAATGTTAAAGGGGAGGTCCACTAAAAAGCCTTCAGTTAAAGGTAGATTCTCAAGAACTATTCATCTTCTGGCGTCCTATATCTCTGTGGGACTCCAGCAATAACATTTCACTTCCACAGTTCCTGGATACTTTGGAGTTCCTCCCTTCCTCCTGGGGTGTGTTCCCACTCCTCCCATTTTACTTTCTTTGATCAACAATAAATTCAAATCTAACGTTAAAAAATAATCCCCTCATATTTGCTGCAACAGGTGTATTTACCAGAGAACTCAAGCACAGAAATCTTCCTTTAGAGAAATAAGAAGCCCTAGTTTTCTCTCTTAAAGTAGAACTAAAGGCAAAAAACATTTTTGTTCCATTTTGGATAGAGTAAGGGGAGGGTTATAAACTCTATCATTTTTTTTTTTTTTGCCATCTGAGGCCATTTGTAGATATTTTTCTTCACTTCTTGTCCCATATCCAAAACAGGAAGTGAGAGGAAATTTTTCCAGAGGGAGTCCCTGGTTATCATTGGAACTTGTCCCCCCATAGGAAGATTTCTCCTCTATTCCTTTTCTGGGGACAACCTAAAATTTGTGATCTTGACAAATATAGATGGTGAATCTCCCTAAATTGGGGCACAGACAGCAACCTGACAGGGGTTCTAATCCCCCTCTGCTATATCTAAAACGAAAAAAAAAAAGTTTTGCCGTCAGTTACACTTTAACTATTTATCAAAACCTTAATATCTGTTTTGGATGGACCAAGCCTGTCTGATGACAGATCTGTCTCAAATTCTGACCTCTGCTTCCAATGTCCTAAGTAATAACATCATTCCAAAGACTGTGATACACTGAATGTTTGCTGGTATTCATCATGAGCCAGACACAAGATATGATTGGTTAGATCCAGTGCCCATCCTAAAAGAGTCACTATATTTCTGAACCAGACAATGTTGCGCTGTTGTCTATTTCCTTAAAGTGTAAAGCTCCATTTACAGTTTTAATGACAACTGACATTCAATTTTTTTTTTTTTTTAGTTTTTTTTTTAGCATGAAAGCAAATACTTCCAAACCTCAAAAAGAGCATTAATACTACAAAATATCCGCATGACAATCTTGAATTCAATAAAGTAGTAAAAGTGCAAAAATATGTCACAAAAATGGAGGAAACCAGTTACGAAATGGCACCATCCTGAATTGGGGAAGCCATTTTGCCAAAGCCCTCAGGAGAATCCGAGTGTTTTTGTCAAGTTCTGTCACTGCAAACTGTTCTCTCCTTTGCATGGCTAGAGCATCCGGATCACATACAAAACAAGAATAGAAATTCTGTACATGGCCCTTGTAAGTTTAGAACAAGAGGCTTTCATCTCTTCATTGTCGCCATAAAAAATATTTGATTGTAGCAAAGTTTATGTGCTGTACTTTTTAATAGTAAACTCCACTTCAGTATGCAAGGAAACTTAGAATTTGTTTGTTTTCATTTTTGGTTCCCATTAATAAAATTTAAAAAACATGGTCCCGCTGGATTTGAATGGCTTACATATAAAACAAAAGATTTAAAATTGTTGTCGAGACAGAGAGAAAAAAAACATTTTGAAAAGCTTTCACTCACATGCAGTTCTCTCTTCTTGCACAATTCCTGTTGACTCTTACATATAGGCAGTGTTTGTAGTGACTGTGCTGCTTGTCATCCCTTATAGGTATCCCACTGCTCCTTTCAAAAATTCTGAGGTTTCAGCCTGTCACAACATGTACCAGCAGAAAGTATTAAATCATGCAATACTTATTGATACCAGCTTAGAAACCAACATACCAGCTATAGAGGAAGGGGCCTCAAACATTTCTTTCACCAAGATCTGAAGATCTGAAGAGGCAGACAGCTCAAGACTTCTGCCTGGTGCTGCTGTGTGTCGGTCTGGAGCTGCCTCGTGAAGATGTGTGGCATTTAGCTTTGGTGGCTGAAACAGGTTGGTCGAGATTTAG
Source organism: Aquarana catesbeiana (assembly GCF_042186555.1). Classification (NCBI taxonomy): domain Eukaryota; kingdom Metazoa; phylum Chordata; class Amphibia; order Anura; family Ranidae; genus Aquarana; species Aquarana catesbeiana. The sequence goes on along the minus strand of NC_133331.1, from coordinate 158,615,023 downwards.
AGAGGGACTAGAACGTGATTTTTTTAGTCCATCTTCATCATTTTCTGCTGAGTCAAATAAACTGTTTTCAAACGCTTCCAAATCTTCTGTACCTGCCTTCAATTTGGCTCGAAGTAGCATGGCGTAAGTACCATAACGGGATTTCTGTGCAAAAAAAGATATGTTTATAATACATATAAGAGGATAAAAGATTTATAAGATATTAACCATCATACCTACCAAAACTGTGACCTTCCTTGCCAGTGGGACTTACATTAAGTCAGCTGCCTGTACAATAGTCCTTAGAGGTCATACATACAGATCAAATGGTTAAACAGATGTATTTGGAAGGCATTCTATGAACATATGTGAATTAAGTGTAAATGTACAGTACTTCATTAATTTTCTCCTGAGCATCCCATATTTTGTGTTCTAATTAAAGCTCAAAACTGATTAATCACAATCGTCAGCTAAAAGTCAATGTGTCCTAGAACAAGCATCTTGAACTGGCATCTACTGTAATGTGTGGTGAGCAATTCATGATGCATTTAGGAGCATCCTTCTTTCTTAAGTATATCACTAAGGGACACTTCTTCCCATACATAGAATGTTAAACAAGGTGGAACATAAATATGAATAACATGCAAGGGAGTACTAGATCTAATTCTAACAAGTATTTATTGAAGGACAAACAAGATCAGGTAGGGCAAAACAAACAATTTACATACCTTCCTGCAATTAGTAGAAATATCATATGTGCAATGATTCTAGGCATTCCAATAAATGAAAATGGTGGCCTAGAGTCTATGGCATTATTTTCTGAGCAAGGACCTTCTTCTTACCTCAGACAGCATTCCCTCCCAACTAGGGCTGGATTTCCCATTAGGCACTGTAGGCATGTGCCTAAAGACACCCTTCCTAGAGGGGTGCTTGTCTGTACATGGCCGGATCCAGGGGGGTGCTCATCTCCTGTATATCTCTCCCAGATTTCTTTTTATTCAGCTCTTTTTACTAACCTTAGCAAAGTGTTTGATCATTGTATATGATGAGTATACCCCTCCCCTCCCTCCTACACATATAATGCTAGTCAGCACCCACCAGCTGACACACCCCATCAAAATTCTCTGTCTACAGGCTCCTAAGATGTAAATTCGCTCTGCTCCCCATACCCACCCCATCTGTGAGTTCTGCTGTACTAAGCAAGCACAACACCCAGTGACATAACAATAGGCATAGCAGACTATACAATAAGAAAGGAAAGGGGTGCAAAAATTACAATAGTTCAGTATTTCTACACATGAATTAAAATGCACACACAAAAGGAATTGCACTCAAAGAGTGAAGATAGGAGTCTAGCAGTGATAACAAGTAGTTGATAAACAGACTCCGAAATCACCTGTCAAAATGCCAGCCAATGTAAAGCCACCTCCCTTCAGGTCGGCTCCTTGTGTAGGGAGGCAGTTTTACACTGGCTGCTGTTTTGACAGGTGTTCCTGGAGTACGTTCATCAACTACTTGTTATCACTGCTAGACCCCATCTTTATTCTGTGAGTGCATTTCCTAATGTGTGTGTATATTTTAATTTACATGTTCAATAAACCCCTTACATACTGCAATATTGTTTTCTTGCATCCTGTTCCTTTATTTATGTTTCAGATCACTTGTAATTCCCATCTAAGTTTAAAGGGGGCAGAGGCCAAGCTAATTGGTAGTGTCAGTTATTGTTTAATTTCTGGGCATAATCTATGTGTTATGTTATAGTCTGTTACAATGTTCTGTTTCTGTTGCTTTTATCACAAGTGGAGGAAAACCTTTTTTTCAACTGAAGTGTTGGAGCTAGTGGGTGCTGACTTGCGTTATATTTATTAAGTGCCTTCTGGGCATTTCTTATTTAAAACAGTCCATATGGCTGCTATAGGGCCTGGGGTAGTAGGGAGCCCCATTAGGAGAAATGTTAAGAAAAGCTAAACTGTTAAGGTTCCTGCATAGAAGAGAAGTGAAGTCAGTGTTACAATTGTTGCTAGTCATAGGTTCCCTTCTGTGCAAAAATCATTTGCTTAGCTTTCTTTTGCTGGCAATATATGACTTGAATTTTGACTGTTCCTGGTTAAATTGGTGGAAATTTGCATTAATGGTGGCCCTGAGGGCACCACCCAGCTTAACAAACTGAAAATTAAAAATGAAGGAGCCCGGTAGGAAATTCTCGGCCAAACAGTGACTGTGGCCAATCAGAAGCAGCGGCCAGCAGAATACAATAACTGGCATTCATGCCGTTTAGCGTAGATGGGGGCAATCCATTGATTTCTCTGATTCAGTCCACTGGGCGAAATGAGAGAAATCTTACCATGTATGACTAGCCTTAGCAGTGTAGATTAATTGCACTTTTGCCTTCTGCTGCAGACTAAAATTAACCATTTATGCCTAATGCAATCAAAAATCTCAAAGTTTCTCCTCGGCTAAATTTTTAGGACAGCTGATATAATTTTGTTTACTACAGCTATAACTTTCATGCACAGCACTGGTTCCTTGAAGTGTACTGACTATGCTGACAGATTTACTGTTGCCTATCCTGGATTTCGACATACTTATGTTAAGATCAATGATACCTACAGTCACAGTTGACACTGCAAGCTGCTACAGAAAGAGTTAGCCAGGGAACCCCATCATATTTTTACTATTGAACCCTGTAATTTGTAGTAATGCCCCTGACAACACCTGCTGATGATACATCGGTTATACAAAATGAACATGCACTATTTAAGACATGTTAAGGCTAAGGTCACACTGGGATTTAAAGCAGGCGTTGAGGGGCATTTTAAAGGCTCCTCAAACACCTATGAAAATGATACTATGGAGAGCACACAGTGCTGTTCACATTATCAAAACATGAAGCGTTAGCATCATGGCACTTTGCTTCAAAATTGAGTCTGGAGCAGTTGAAACCTTTCAACGCCTCCCATTTATGTATATGGTAACGCAGATGTGCAGCCACTTCCTTCTATGCACTTCCTGTTTGTGCTGCTTGAAGATGGCTGACATCAACTTCTGAGGGTAGGTGCAGAAATCATGATACAGGGCATAAAATTGCCCTTTAGAATATCTCTGATAGACAATTGGATGTGCCCAATAGCTCCTGGATGCCATTCTCCTCTTCCTGTGCTCAGCCAATTGCTCATACATCGGTTTCATCTGCAGGAGGCCAAACATGAGATAAAGCATAGTAAAATAACCCATGCTGCTGCCTTCCCTGCTAATGCAGTATGCACAGGAAACAGTCACCACGACAAACCACACCTCAAATTGTATATTTCCTGTAATGTCACTTCCCTTAAAAAACAATAAAAAAAATAGGAGTTTGTGGAGTGGTTTAACGTGCATCAAAGTGTCAAAACTGAACATAGGGCATTTGGGGAGCCTTTTTAAAGCGTCAATGCTTGTAGAACTCCAGTCTAACGCCCATACTAAAGCGCATTAACGCCAGTCTAACGCATATACTAAAGCGTAGTAACGCTATAGGAGCGTTTGTTAAGAGTTAGAAATTTAGTCAAGTGTGAACAAGCCCTAAGTCAGTGGTTCTCAACTCCTGTCCTCAGGACCCACTAATAGGCCAGATTTTAAGTATTACCTTGGGGAGATGCAGACTAGAATACTGCAATCACTGAGCAGCAAATGATATCAACTGTGATGTATTTCAGTTATCTTGCAAACCTGGCCTGTTAGTGGGTCCTGAGGACAGGAGTTGAGAACCACTGCCCTAAGTGAGCTCTGTATGCAAATGCCACATTTTTTACATGTCTGTATAATCAGCACTGATGTAATTTACACTGGTTGACATATTCTCGATCAATTGCTAGTGTCATCAGTGTCAACAATACTCTCATACAATAATTAACAATCCAGTGTTTCTCAACCTTCTTTCAGTCAAGGCACCCTTTAAAAATTATAGACAATCTCGACGCACCCTTTAAAAATTATGGACAGTCTCGAGGCACCAAACTCTAAAATGTAAAAACTATTCTAATTGTTTTACATAATGCAGCAACATCCACACAAGTAGGACACTCAAGATTAGAGGTGATGTATTCTTCCAAAGCAAATATCCTTTTGCAAACTGATACTGACTAGTATTCCAATGTTTCTCTTCTCCCTCAGTTTTTCTCCACCACTCAGCTAATGTGACCCCAACGCTGATTGTGTGAGGCGGGGGGGGGGGGGGGGCAAACAAGGATGCTATGCAGGTGACTGACATCCTCCATATCAACTGATGATTCCACTGGTCACTAGGATGCCAGAAGCTAGAAGGCTGTAATGAAGCACAATGAAAACCTGTGGCTTTGTGTAATTAAAACAGGCTTCATCCACACGCTGGCTTATATATTTTGGCCAATTTTAGAGGCATTTTGCCAAGGCACCCCTGAAGATATCTCAAGGTGCCCTGGTTGAAAAAAGGCTGATCTAGGGAGACAATACTTCATATGAGACAAAATACCATATTTTATCACACATCTTCTAAAGGGAGATAAGAATAAAAAAAAAAAAAAAAAAAAAGATAATTTTGGTGTTCTACAACATGCATAGTTATATGGCGGTGTATGGAACTCTGCGACCATAAGATTTGTGACTAAATGAAAAGTGATAAGAGCAAGTAATTGAAGCCTGACCCTTCTATAGAGGAGGTGGGGAAAAAAAAGAGTTAATCTCCACTTATGCAAATACTTTAAGATTAGGAAGTTAAAGGTAGTCAAAAAGGGAGAACAAGGAGAATATCGTGTTACTGTCTAGGTTTAGAAATAGCGGCATGACAACCTGAGTTACATGCCTCGTTATCAAGATTTACACTTTGGACAGTTTCAAAGAGCTGACAGAGCTATATCAAATTATTATGTGTAATATGTACCTCGAATTCTAGGTAGTCTTCCTTCTGTTTAAATTCATCCATTTTTACTTTCACCTTCCTATCTGGAGGAGATGTACGATGTTCTATTAAGCTAGATGACATGCTCTTGAATTTAGCTTCATGTGTTTTCACCTGATCCTCCTAAATATAAAAATAAATCCATTATACATTTTGTTTATCTTAATAAATAAATATATATATATATATATATATATATATATATATATATATATATATATATAAACACTTTCTCCTAGCATTCGTTACTTATTATATAGCACTGTCCAAAAAATAACTGCAAATAATTAAAAAGGTCACCAAGTTTTGCACAATATTACAAAGTACAACAAGAGTTTCAATTTTAAATGACTTTTCAATGATATTTTTCCAACAACACCAGTCTGCTTTGCAAGCACTGATAAATCTGTGTTGAATATCGTTGCTTTGTTATATAGGACCCATAGTGTGCCAAAACTGTTAGTATTTATGTGAATTGATAAAGGTGAACAGTTATGATGTTACATGGCTGTAAAGCATTCCAAGCAAATCATGTATTGATAGATCTGCATGAAAAAGGCTGCTTGAAAAAGCGTGAACATGTAGGTTAAAAAGTCTACTTTCTTGTTTTGCATGCTAAGGCTAGGTCTGCTAAATTTACATTTTAATCTGTTTGACAAGTACAAAAGCTGTTGTTTTGCCAGAAATATTGTGAGTTGATAACTTCCTATGCTCTATGCCAGTTTAATCCATCAGAAATTAAGTAGGCAGGGCCGACACCTCTTGCTTAGAATTTTAGAGCTCAAAACATGCTGTGTTGTCAGCTCAAACGAAAAGGTAGGTGCACACTATATTTCTGTCATACCAACAATTTGACATCTTCTGTACTTGCAGTGTTTTAAAGGGATAACGTGGGGAAAGGTGAATGCATTGCAGGAATGTACTAAATATATTAATTTTTTTTTTTGCCTTGACATACACCTTAAATACCTGGGACAGGCGGGTGAGGGCACTTGGAAGAAGTGGTCGGCTGAATTTCTTATGAGATCCAATTGCAGCTGGGAATGGAGGAGCAGAAAACATAGCTGCCACCACATTAATACGTGTGATCCATGAATGCATCTGTTCTGTATTTCTAGGGGGGAAAAAAAAATACATTTACAGCATTCATCAAATAAAATTGTCATACAGTCTACTGCATCATCCAGCCATATATACATTTTTTACCGGATGTTTTACATCTCCTGGCACTGCCAAACTGTGATTACATTTGATAGGATGTAGTCACTGTTCGTCTTATAATTTTCCATCTTGTTCAGTCAATTTGTAAATCATTTGTTGAACCTGGGTGGCTTTTTTTAGGGCCACCCATGGCTCATAGTTTGGCCGGATTCAGATGGAATCATCTGAAATCAGAGCCATCTTTGGGGGCCTCTACTGTCTTCTGTTCTCTATGTAATAAAAGGACAAAGACAATGACTGTGGAATGGATTATGCCTAAATTTGGCAAAATAAATCTTCTATAAGGTTGTTGAATGTGTCTACAATGGGGTTGATTTACTAAAACTGGAGAGTGGAAAATCTGGTGCAGCTGTGCATGGTAGCCAATTAGTTTCTAACCTTAGCTTGTTCAATTAAGCTTTGACAAAATAAATTGGAAGCTGATTGGTTTCTATTCAGAGCTGCACCAGATTTTCCGCTCTCCAGTTTTAGTAAATCAACCCCAAAGTGTCAAAAAACTATGCATTTTTCACAGCACATTTGAAGGTAAAACATTGCGAAAGGAACAGCCTATGTCAAGTAGCCCCATAACAAATAACAAATAAGAATTAGTTAATACAATACTAAACATCTAAACCACTAACAGATGTAACTGTATGATTTACCAGAATTAACCAAAATGAAGTGGATTGCAAGGAGCCAGGTAAAGTGGTCTGCACACTTAGGTAAAGTACAGTAATATATCTTAGAGCAAATACTGAAAACATGGAGGGGAAGTACAGATCAGACATTTATTATAAGTGTTATTAGGACTTACTGAGCCTGAAAGAGGAATACTCTCCAGTCTGCTGTTCGCAGGTAGAAGACATTTGGCCTTTTGTTATAGTCGGATGCTCTTGTAGCCAAAGAATGATGTATGCTGATTGCATTTTTTAAGTCTTCTTCAGAAATAGGCTTTCCTGGTTTATATTCCTCCTAAAATACAGAGAGCACCAGTATTACTGCACCTAAATGTCAAACGACCACAGAAAATAGATGTCATGCTATGTCAGATTTATGCCTGGGAGCTACATGCACAGCTACTATTTTATCTTAGTTTGAAAGTTAAGGTCACTTCAAGAGAAGAAACAAGTAATTAGTACATCATCGTGTACTTGACGAATCGAGTTCTCCTACCAACCCTTCCATCACCAAACGAAACTCCCCACAGAAATTATTAATACGAGGGTTCTTCAAAAAGTTTCTGCACTTTTTAAAATAAGTTTTGCAGCCATCTTCACCACAAAGTGACAACTCTTATACTAACTGCAATGTCAATGCTTGCCGGACTAGTCACATGACACTCTCATAAACGACCAATTACTACTATTCCTGCCATCATAGTTTCCAATGAAAATATAAAAGTGCAGAAACTTTTTAAAGACCCCTCATATTTTGTTCAGGAGACAAGGTGTAAGAGGCCTACAGGAACCGAAGTCTCCTGTAGCAGTTTTGACACTGGCACTAGGAGTCTCCCTTTCGTGTGCGTTCTCAATTATAGCATAATAGTGCAACTCTGAACATTAGCTGAGCCCACCCTGACTGCCAGATATAGCTTTCCTTCAGACTGCTTGTCACGGAGTGGCACCTTGTGTATTTTTCGGCTGACTTCTGTGGGACTCTTGTTACCTCTTACTACCTGGAGAAAACAGCAAAATGCTGGTGCAGTGGCACAGGGAGAGATCTACTGGACAGAGGATACATCGAACGAGTGGAGACTTCTGACCTCTTATTTATTGTGGGGTCACAGTATCTGGTAAGTGATATTCACAGCTTTTTCATAGCTTTACAGTTTTAGAAAAATCTAGATAGATTGCAAAAGCGCTATGTCACTTTTGGACTGCCTTGAAGGCGTGAATGTCTTCCTTATTTATATAGAAATGATTTTATAAATCTGAAAGTTCTTTCTTTTTACATAACAAAAATCGCAACAGTTATTTTCTTCTTATTTAGCAAGCATCCACTGGCTGATGGCATTCTTTACTTAATGGCAAAAATGCCCAGCTTGGCGCAAATTAAAATCAGTGTATTGGAATAGGGGTGACCATTGTTTATAAACTGTACCACGTGGCTTAACTGTTATTACTTGACAAACTGAAAATCCTCAGTATAACAAAAACTTTAAGAGGTTTCCAACAGGCTTTTGGCAATTTTGAGGGAACAACTTAAAAGAATATGGTACAAAAAAAACCCCACTGCCCTATGGTAACAACTCTTGTGCTGTCAACTTCAGCATTAAAAAAGAATCACTCCACTACTATTCTAAAATGAAGAACTTTGTTTGGATATTTGGATACACAGTATGTTGGAAATGCTTATATTTAAACCTCTTATATTCTAAGAAAGCAATGCTGATGAGTACTTTTACGTAAAGTAGGATTAAACCCAAAACCAGAAATGTAATATATTGCAGCTTACAAATCATTAGATGTGGTGGCTGTATTCATTTTTGGGATGTGTTTGAGATGCCATTAAGAAATTATTGCCATGTTTCTGAAAATTATATGCTTATCGCAAACACTTAATTTCTGCAGTGTTTTAGTAGGGGTCTTTTGGAATTCTTTTGAACTCTCGCTATAGGCTAAGTGGATATTCAAGATCATAAATGTTAGTCCTGGAAACATGGTGAAAAACACAAGTGAATTTTAGGTGGAAATGTATGCTATATATATATAAAATGGAAGGAACAATACCTTTTGTAGATACAGAATCATCCCCTTCAATATTCCATGGAACGTTTTCCATCCTCTCTTTCCTCTAGGTGCTATCAGAAAAAAATATAAATATTGAGTGCCCAAAAAACTAATTGATATCTTTACACTGTTTATGCAGTCAATATGGAGGCTGCAAGCATTACAAGAGTCCTGTTGATACCCAAAAGCTCATTTATTTGTGGTTTTAGGTACTTAAAAAAACATGGAGGTTTTCAGTCAATCATATATCACTTAAAATATATAGTATACTAAAAATATAACTGAGATATACAGTATAGCAGAGGCATACATTACAGTATGTGCAAAAGAATTGTGATCACACCAACTGACATCACTAAGATTTTATTTTTCCATCTTTTTGAATCTGAATTGAAACAGTTTTTTTATGTAATAAGAAAAGTTTTTAAAATGACCGGTTATTCATATAATCACACAGGTAGCCAATGCAGATCCCTGGAAGGTGGTACTGGCCCCAGCTAAGCAGCGATGAATGTAATATACTTTACTGAGACCAAAAGCTTAGAACACATGTAGACAGCCAGTCAAGCACAGTGGCACAAATAATTTCATTACATCACTTCCAGTTTTGGTGTTTGATGTTTACAACCTGTCACCGACTTGTAAAGCATTTGATCAAACCAATCTGAGTTTGATCAGATGCTTTCGGTGCAGATGAGACATCTGGGGTCTAATATCCTAGATCTCTCCATAAAGAGGACCTGTCATGCTTATTTTTTTTTTTATCATAAGGGATGTTGTTCATTCCTTGTGATAGCAATAATAAAGTTGATAAAAAAATTAAAGGGACAGTGTACATTTTTAACTACTTCAGATCCACACTATAGCCGAATGACGGCTACAGCACGGATCTGCTTTGCCAGGAGGGCGTCAATAGACATCCTCCCCTTTGCAAGCTTGCCACGCTGTGATCACTCAAGTCAATGAAACTCGGGTGATCACAAATCGGACTAAGGGGTCGATCCCGACCCCTTACCACGTGATCAGCTGTCAGCCAATGACAGCTGATCACGTGATGTAAACAGAGGATCGGTAATCTTTTTTTTTTTCTTCTCACGCTGACAGCGTGAGGAGAAAAAAGAGCTGATCACTGGCTTCTGTTGAAGGGACATCGGTCCCAAGCAGGGAGAGGCGAAGCCGCCTCATATGTGCCCACAATGCCCACCAATCAATGCCCACAGTGCGCACCAATTAGTGCCCACCAGTAGATCAGTGCCACCTATCAATGCCCACCAGTGATGCCAATCAGTACCTCATCAGTGCCACCTAGCAGTGCTGCCTATCAGTGTCGCCTACCAGTGCCCATCACTGCCACCCATCAGTGCCAGCTATCAGTGCCACCTATCAATGCCCATCAGTGCCGCCCATCAGTGCCACATCTCAGTGCGACCTCATCAGTGCCCACCAGTGCCGCCTATTAGTGACCATCAGTGCCGCCTTATCAGGGCCCATCAGTGTCGCCTTATCAGTGCCCATCAGTGCAGCCTATCAGTGCCCATCAGTGCAGCCTCCTCAGCGTACATCAATGAAGGACAAAAATTACCTGTTTGCAAAATTTTTTTTTCTTATTTATTTGACTTTTTATTTTTACACTGTTCTTTTTAAAAAAAAATTGTGTCACTTTTATTCCTATTGTAAACATCCCTTGAAATAGAACAAAGCATGAAGGACCTCTTCAATATGAGATCTGGGGTCAAAAAGACCTCAGATCTCATATTTACACTGAAATGCAATAAAATAAATAAATGTCCCTTTAAGAGCTATGGGCGGAAGCGACGTTTTGACGTCTCACTCATCAAAATCATCTTCCCCTCACTCGTCTCCATGTCACACAAGGGACGACATCCGATCGCCCCCGCAGCTGCCGACGGCTAGCTGCTGCCATAATAACGATATTCCTCTTCAAAGTTAGGACGTATAGCGGCGTGCGGCAGTCCGGAAGTGGTTAAAAATGGCGACGCACAGTTGATGTAACAATAGTTGTGCATACCATGTTATACACTGTATAGTGTTTCTTTTATTCAGTGATGTAATAAAAAAATGTGTTTTTTTACAAATTAATGTATGACATACTATGTGACTCCAGTGCCTAAAAAGTCTCACCAATACGGGTTTTTCTGTGTTCTCATACTTCCATTAGGGATTTTGTCACTTAGCAGAATCATATCACCGTTAATCTATACTCTGATCTGAATGGGGCTGCATTTGTCTGGCCCGGCACTGGGAGGCGCAAGCAGCTCCCGGTAATGTGACCCCAGGGGTGTAAAAAAAACACTATTGGGTTGCACTACACAATTAGTGTTTCACTGGCACAAGGACACGTCACTTCATGTTTTACTTGCACTTCGCCTTTGGATGTGACCTTTTGGTTAGCCAGGGCAATATTTACACTAGCCAAAAGGCCTGCTATGTACTACACAGAGCACTTGTTTTTTTGTTGAGGTCACCATTTATTCACAGGCACTTGCACTGCATGTGTGTGCTGTTTTTATGTTTTTTTGCACAGAGATGGAGGGTACGGGTCATCAAAGTGCATGCTCTGAAGTGGGAGGAGGAGGGGAGAGAGGTCATCTGGGGGGTCTCTCTTCGGGATCGCTCCTCACCAAGTACTTGGTGGACTGGTTTCAGCTGGTTTCTAAGAAGTGGGGTCCACCTGGCTTTGGCCTGGGTAGACCATAGCGTACCTTGCCTCCATCAGGAGCCTTGTGGCCTGGGAGGTTTAGGGTCCTTTCTCTTCAAAGGATTGGTCATACTTTATTGTGTCCACTTTTTTTGTGTGCTGTTATTGCAAGGCTCACTTTTTTCTTCACAGGGTCTCGACAAAGCACCACACCAAGGAGTTAAGAAAATGTACAGCCACTGTGGTTGAATAGAAGTCAATTTACTGATCAACTTCTGTTCAACCGCCCTGTCAGATTTTAGCCATACAAATCAAGCTTCAGGCTAAAGCCTACACATCTGATCTCTGTACTCTGATGCTGGGGAAGTTGCCCCAATGTCAGATTACAAAGACACAGCAAGGAGGAATCCCCATCCACCTTGAATGTGTAGATGGGGGAATCAGGTGAGTTTTTTTCGTACAATTCGCTGGTTGAATGAAAAAAACTGATTCATCTATGGCCAGCTTTAGAAACAACTTAAAAGTATGCAATATTCACCACTTCCATACTGCAGAATGTCATATGAGGTCCTGGGCTTTCAGTGGGGATATAACTTTTTTCAGCCGGCGATTCCCTGCACCATAAGAACAATCATAGCGGTAATTCAGCCGCTCGATTGTCCCCTCCTGCCGCCCTCCAGTGCTTCTACTGGCTTGACCCCGGAGAAGGAATCTGCCGATACCGGAAGTTAGCAATAGAGAAAACCGAGGGCCAGTTGGTCCCCGGCAGCCTCTATGACTCTCGGAGGCCCAGGCGCAACGTTATGACGTCACATCCGGGCCGGCGGAAGTAAACAATGCCGGGAAAGCCTGAGATTGTTTATTTTTTTTTATCTCAGGCTTTCCAGCCTGGAGGAGAAATGTAGGGTCTTATAGACCCCACGTCTCTAGATAAAGAGGACCTGTCATGCCCTATTGATGTTTACATTCCTTGTAGGAATAAAAGTATATAAAAAAAGGGAAAGGGTAAAAATAAAAAAATTTAAGTGAAATGGACAATAATAAAAAAAAAATAAAATAAAGCAACATATGGAAACGCTGTTCAAACCACACATGTGAGGTATCACCAGGAACATTAGAGCAAGAGCAATAATTCAAGCTCAATAACTCCTCTGTAACTCTAAACAGGTAACCTGTAAAAATTTTAAAGCAACGCCTATGGAGATTTTTAAGTAATGGAGTCTGGCGCCACTCCGCGAGTGTGCACATTTTTAAAGCGTGACATGTGTGGTATCTATTTGGCGTAACATCATCTGTCACATTACACAAAAAAATTGGGCTAACTATACTGTTGGTTTTTTTTTTAATTCATGAAAGTGTTTTTTTCCCCAAAAAAATTGCGTTTGAAAAATTGCTGCGCAAATACCGTGTGACATAAAAAGTTGCAGTGACCGCCATTTTATTCCCCAGCGTCTCTGCTAAAATATATATATAATGTTTGGGGGTTCTGAGTAATTTTCTAGCAAAAAAATTATGATTTTTACATGTAGGAGACGAGTGCTGGAATTTTCGTGGTATGCAAATGGTTAAAAAAGTGTGTTTTCTTGGTATGCTATGTGAACAAGAAAAAAGTGGGGTTTTGTAAAAACTGGCAAACCTAGCAGTGCAAATTGCAAGTAAGCTGGTAAATTTGTCATGGCCTCTGCTGAAATACCCAGAATATGAATTCCAGTGGCTATAAGGAGCTAAATATTTGGCTTTAAAAAAAGAATATTACTACAAGGATCTGAGGTTTCAGCATTAAGAAATTATGTAACTAGTGCTATGACAACCACTACTAAAGAGATCTTTACTGCATCTAATATGACTGCTGCCTTTGTTCAAGTTATGAAAACAATGGTATGCAGGATGTGAGGGTGTTATTAATGACAAGCAATGCAATCTACTCAGTAATGAAGACTTGCATGAGTCAGCTTTAAAAAAAACAAAACAAAAACAAACTAAATATTGCAGAAATGTGGGACAGCGACCACTGGGTAAAGAAGCAAATCAAATCTACTTCTATTGCATTACACAGATTAACCCATGCTAACCAGTAAGAGACCTCTGTCAACTATCTACTAGTTTTTCTGAACGTGAAGCTTAAGCTGCTAAAAGAAAAACGGTTACAAGAAAATATGGAAGGGCTTTCAGAAATGCCCATTATATGAGGGGGAAGAACAGCATCTGAATCCATCAAAATCTTTAATTATTCATAGGCTATAACTAAGAAAAAGTCAAACAAATGTGTAAATGTTGTGTAATCTTGTTGGTGACATCATTGCAAATACCGTTATCAAGAATGTATTGTAGGCAACAACACCATCATATATGGGACATTACCCCTATCAGTGTAGATATATCTTCTAGACACATTTGGGTTACACTTGCCCAGAGCTAAGCAACAATATGTGGCTACTTAAGAGGTGCCTTGACTATCTGAAAAAGCCATTTGCAGTACTATGTAGAAGTATAGGGATAAAATAAGGACAGTTAAGACTCCTGTAAATCTCTACAGCAGGGCCGCTGATAGACAAGTACAACTGGCCCTGTTTTATCAGGCCCGGTCAGCAGGGGGGCCCGGGCAACCTAAACAGAGCGAATTAATGCATACAAAAAATTATTCCTCCAGCCATGACTGATCATCAACCTCCAACACCTATTTCTATTTCGGGTGCATGTCTCTTCCGCGCCCGCTCCTCCTGCTGGCTCACGTCCCGGCCAACAGCCTGCATATTGCCTTCCCTGGTGCTGCGGAGTGATTCCTCTCCCTCCGCTCATGGCACTCTGCTCTGCACTTGGCCTGAGAGAAGAAGCAGTGAGGCGAACAGCGGCGGCGGCAGAATGAGGAAGCAGCTGACATCTGACTGCAATTGAAAAACAGAATTAGTGCAGCGCAAATAATGATTTGTAAACACAGTCCATATACTGAAAAGATAGATTTCTTGTAGTGAAGCCAGTCCTTCTATATAAAACACCGATCGTCTCCACTCAGATACATATGTTGTGCTTACCGGATAAGATGGACCTCTTAAGTTACAGGAGGTCAAACGAGCATAGGTTCCATAGGAACTAAATGGACATTGCACGGCCCCTCTGGATATCCTCTGTATTTACCGGCAGACAGCTCCTCAGTGCAGCAAGTGACACAAGTGAACTCTCTCTTTCTGAGGTAATGCCACCCGCTGCAGGTGGCGCTGTGAAGGAGATGCTACTTACCGGCTTCTCCGTGGGCTGATTGGGGCCCAGTGAGCTGTGAGGGCGACATTACCTCAGAAAGAGAGAATTCACTTGTGTCACTTTCTGCACTGAGGAGCTGTCTGCCGGTAAATACAGAGGATATCTAGAGGGGCCGTGCAATGTCTATTTAGTTCCTATGGAACCTATGCTCATTTAACCTCCTGTAACTTAAGAGGTCCATCTTATCCGGTAAGCACAACATATGTATCTGAGTAGAGACGATCTGTGTTTTATATAGAAGGACTGACTTCACTACAAGAAATCTGTCTTTTCAGTATATGGACTGTGTTTACAAATAATTATTTGTGCTGCACTAATTCTGTTTTTTAGTATGTTATAAGGGCTTGGTGAAATCCTGTAGTGTTCAGCCTGCATTCATCTTATTTATATCTTTTAGTTTGCGATAATTGTTCCTATTTTTAGTATCTGACTGCAATTGTCTGTGACACTGACTGACACTCCAGGCAGCAGCAACAGGATCAGAGAGGAAGTGACTCCTGGGGCCCGGCTAACACAGGTGTGTGCTTGCTTGGGGGGGGGGGGGGGGGGGGTGATGATTCAAGATCTACTATACCACTGTATCTGTCTGCAGCAGCATCTATATATTATGGCGTTGGTGGCATGGGTGGTACTGTCTGCAGGACATTATGGCATTGGTGACATGGCATGGGTGGCACTGTCTGCAGCACATTATGGCATTGACGGCATGGACGGCACTGTCTGCAGCACATTATGGCAATGGCAGCATGGCATGGGTGGCACTGTCTGCAGCACATTACGTCATTGGCAGCATGGGTGGCACTGTCTCTGCAGGCATAACGCATGTGCTGCCTACAGACAGTGCCACCCATGCTGCCAATGTCATAATGTGCTGCAGACAGTGCTACCCATGCTGCCAATGCCATAATGTGCTGCAGACAGTGCCACCCATGCCATGCCGCCAATGCCATAATATGCTGCAGACAGTGCCACCCATGCTGCCAATGCCATAATGTGCTGCAGACAGTGGGACCCATATCCCACTGCCTTGAAAAGGTATTCATACCCCTTGACATTTTCCACATTTTGTCATATTACATATGGTGTGTTCAGGGTGATGTGCTGTGTTAGTTTTCTGCCACACATAGCAATTTGCTTTTAGGCTTTTTCAGCCTAAAAAGTTCAATTTTGGTCTCATCACCAGAGCACCTTCTTCCACATGGTTTCTCGCAAACTGCAAACAGGACTTCTTATGGCTTTCTTTCAGCAATGTTCTTGCCACTCTTCCATAAAGGCCAGATTTGTTGAGTGCACGACTAACAGTTGTCCTGTGGACAGATTCTCCCTCCTGAGCTGTGGATCTCTGTAGCTCCTCCAGAGTTACCATGGGCCTCTTGGCTGCTTCTCTGATTAGTACTCTCCTTGCCCAGCCTGTCAGTTTAGGTGGATGGCCATGTCTTGGTAGGTTTGCAGTTGTGCCATACTCTTTCCATTTTCGGATGTTGGATTGAACAGTGCTCTGTGAGATGTTCAAAGCTTGGGATATTTATTTAAAACCTAACCATGCTTTAAATTTCTCCACACCTCTATCCCTGACCTATCTGGTATGTTCCTTGGCCTTCATGATGCTGTTTGTTTACTAAGGTTCTCTAACAAACCTCTGAGGGCTTCACAGAACAGCTGGATTTATACTGAGATTAAATGACACATAGGTGGACTCTATTTACTAATTAGGTGACTTCTAAAGGCAATTGGTTGCACTAGATTTTAGTTAGGGGTATCAGAGTAAAGGGGGCTGAATATAAAAATGCACGCCACACTTTTCACATATTTATTTGTAAAAAATGTTGAAAACCATTTATCATTTTCCTTCCACTTCACAATTATGTGTCACTTTGTGTTGGTCTATGACTTAAAATCTCAATAAAATACATTTACGTTTTTGGTTTTAACATGACAAAATGTGGAAAATTTGAAGGGGTATGAATACTTTTTCAAGGCACTGTACTTTATGCAAAACAGAGATAGATTAGAATTGTACTTGTAAATCAGTTAAGAAGCACAACTAAAATGGCAAGAAGCAACTGCAAAAAACATTGCCTCTGTATAAAAATAATTGTCAGAGCACCATATTGTTAAAATGATGTACAGTATTAGAGTTGAAATGTTAGGCATGCTCAGTTTGGAGAAAATATATCTTATAGGCAACTTAATTACCACGTTCAAATACTGTATATTAAAGCTAATATAACAATTTGGCAAATGTACTTCTTATCTGAATGATCACACAACGGAGAAGGGGGGATCATTTCTGAATGGAGAAGATTTGTTCATGAGTTGAAGAAGGAATTTTTTATAATGGTTAAACGCTTGCCGCCCACCGGATGCCATATGACGGCCAGGCGGCACGGCTCTTCTTCTGGGCGGGTGTCATATGACGTCCGTCCATTTAAACAGGGCATGCGCGCGATCTTGTGCGCGCAGCCCTGTACCTACAGTGGCGGCGTGTCATGGAGACAACGCTCACCACAAGGGGGATGAACAGCCATTGGGCATGGCTGTTTACCACGTGATCGGCCGTGGGTTGATCACAGATGGTACTGCCCCACTTTGACCGGCGCATGCGCGTGATTACGCTGCTCGTGCACATCAGTGGCGACGTATTCCTGGGAACACTGCTCATCACCGACGCTGGTAAACAGCCATTGGCACCAAATGTAAACATAGAGCGGTAATGAGATGTTACCGGGTTCTCCTCCTCACACACCAATCGTGTGTGAGAAGGAGATTGCGATAACATCTTGTTACTGCTTACAGCGCACACAAATCACACTGATTGCCCCCCCAATAAAGAGGACCCGTCACCACCCATCAAAGTACCTGTCACCACCCATCAAAGTACCTGTCACAGTTCATCCGAGTACCTGTCACAATTCATCCGAGTACCCGAGTACCTGTCACAATTCATCCGAGTACCCGAGTACCTGTCACAGTCCACCTGAGCACCCGAGTACCTGTCACAGTTCATCCGAGTACCTGAGTACCTGTCACAGTTCATCCGAGTACCCGAGTACCTGTCACAGTTCATCCGAGTACCCGAGTACCTGTCACAGTCCATCTGCGTACCCGAGTACCTGTCACAGTTCATCTGAGTACCCGAGTACCTGTCACAGTCCATGTACCAGAGTACCTGTCACAGTCCATCTGAGTACCTCAGTACCTGTCACAGTTCATCTGAGTACGGAGTACCTGAGTACCTGTCACCGCCCTTCAGAGTACCCATCAATTATGCATCGGCCCCTGATGAGTGAGAAGAGACTCGCAAAACGCGTAGGGCACCATCAATGCCACCTGTAGGCCCATATTGTTGGGTATCCGAAGTTGGTCATATCATGGTTATACACTCCTTCAATTCATGCATGTGATTTTTATATTTTCAGATGATGTATGTGTAGCTATTGGTTTCAGCAATTTATTATGTATATTGCTTTTTTATGGATGAATTAATCAAGTGTAATGAATTGTATTTGTTTTTTACTTATGCTATAAACTAGGCCACTATGCCGGGTAACGCACAATTATCGCTGTTCCCATTCATTTTATACAGCATTCTGTGATCAATAAAACAATTTTATTGCAATTATTGTGATAGTGTGCCAAATCTCTCCCACCTTATATAAAGTCCCAGGGCTATCTTTCCCTCTTTTTGCTATATTTAGAGATGGAGGTGTCATAGTGGTCTCTCCAGACCATAATTCCTTTTTTCTTTCAGAGTACCCGAGTACCTGTCACCAGGCCATTAGATTACCCGTGTACCTGTCACCAGGCCATCAGAGTACCCAAGTGCCTGTCACCAGGCCATCAGAGTACCCGAGTACCTGTCACCAGCCCATCAGAGTACCAGAATACCTGTCTGCAGCTCATCAAGTTACCTGAGTACCTATCTGCAGCCCATCAGAGTACCCGAGTACCTATATGCAGCCCATGCCTCATAGAATATACATTGGGGTGTTTTCTTTCCAAAATGGGGTAATTTTGTGGGTAATTCCACTGTCCTGGTGCTCAATGACCTTCAGAAGTGTGATAGGTAGGAATGAAATGAGATGTGTAATTTATGCTCCTAGAACACCTGAATGTGCTACTTCAATGTTGGGCCTCCGTATGTGGCCAGGCTGTGTAAAAGTCTCACACATGTGGTATCGCCATACTCGGGAAGAGTAGCAGAATATATTTTGGGGTGTAATTTGTTGTATGCATATGCTGTGTGTGAGAAATAACCTGATAATATGACAATTTTGTAAAAAAAAAAAATCTTCATTTGCAAAGAATTGTGGGAAAAAATTACAAATTAAAAAAACTCACCATGCTACTTACTTAATACCTTGGAATGTCTACTGTCTACTGTCTAAAAAGGGTTCATTTGGGGGGTATTTGTACTTTTCTGACTTGTTAGTGTCTCAAGAAATGAGATACGCCTGATATACTGAAGGCCTGATCAAATGTGATCAATTTTCAGTGATTGGCACTATAGTTTGTAGACTCTATAACTTTCACAAAGACCAAACAATATACACTAATTTGGGTTATTTTTACTAAAGCTATGTAGCAGTATAGACTTTGTCCAAAATTTATGAAGAAAAATTACTAATTTGCTAAATTTTACGACAGAAACAAAGAAAAAGGCATTGTTTCACAAAATTTACGGTCTTTTTTTATTTATAGCACAAAAAATAAAAAACCCACTAGTGATTAAATACCACCAAAACAAAGCTCTATTTGTGTGAAAAAGAGGACACAAATTTCATATGGGTACAGTGTTGCATGACTGAGTAATTGTCATTCAAAGTGTGAGAGCACTGAAAGCTGAAAATTGGTCTGGGCAGGAAGGGGTTGTAAGTGCCCTGTATTGACGTGGTTAAGATATATAATGTGTTACAACTTGAGAAGTATAGGTAAAGCCAATATTGAATACCAGTCTTTTGTTCACCTTTTTGACTATGTTACTAAATTTCTTTTAACAATATGCTATCTGAAAGTGGGAAGAACAGAATAACTAGCTAAAGAACTTCTTGCTTGTAGATATCCACTGCATTGAGCATTGCTTCATACTCCGCCTATCCTTCTTAGTCTGTTGTTTGACAGTTGCCAGCCATAGGAGACAGTATTCGCTGCTTTATCTATATTTAAACGGCTGCACTTTCATCAGCTCACTCCTTCAAAAGAAACATCATTCCAGGTTCATGTTGGAAAAAAGACCTGGAATAAAGTCCCTTTTGAAAGAGTGACATGATCAGAATGTGGCAATTTGTACACAGATATTGTAGGTAGAAAATAACCTAGAAAATGATTTAGCAATCACCGATAACAAATATAGATAAATGCTGGAAAGATTAATTTATGTATATTTGATCTCAAAAGGGAAGCTTATCGCTAGTTCCAGAGCATCCCACCAATGTAGTCATTATCAGCATTTACATCCCCATATTGAGCACTATAGTTACATAGTAGGTCAGGTTTAAAAAAGACCAAGTCCATCAAGTCCAACCTATGTGTGTGATTATATGTCAGTATTACATTGTATATCCCTGTGTGTTGTGGTCGTTCAGGTGCTTATCTAATAGCTTTTTGAAACTATAGATGCTCCCCACTGAAACCACTGGCTGTGGAAGGGAATTCCATATCCTTACCGCATGTTTTTTTTTTTCAAAAAATGTTTTTATTTAGCATATCCAAAATTATACATACAAGACATCAGGTAGGTATTACATCAGGTATAGGTATCAATGAATTCCACAGTGATCCAAATAATAATATGTCATCCTATATAAAAGTACATCCACATTCACTACTTTTACACACATCCCTACTGTCAGCTGTTCTCCATAGATTCAGCGTTGGGCTATACGTTTACTCCAAAGTATAAAATCCTAAGGAACAGTTTAGTGTAAACATTCTTCTCCTCCTGGTCAAAGACCCCCAGAGTG
This sequence comes from Aquarana catesbeiana, assembly GCF_042186555.1. Lineage (NCBI taxonomy): Eukaryota > Metazoa > Chordata > Amphibia > Anura > Ranidae > Aquarana > Aquarana catesbeiana. Next base: position 158,594,317 of record NC_133331.1, on the reverse strand, counting down.
CAGCGTAGGGGAGAGCCTATATTAGGTAGGTCAAAGTTATCAGATATAAATTCAGTCATTTGAGACCATAAAGGTCTTATTCTAGGGCATTCCCATACCATATAGATGAAAGTCCCTTCCGCCCCCATACATTTATGACACACTGCAGAGTCTCTCTTATGCATTCGGTATAATCTAGTTGGCGTGTAGTACATATGGTGAAGGTATCAAAGTTGAATCATCTTATCCGTGGAAGAGTCCCATCGTGCCCTGGCCTTGGATATCAACCCCGGGTTCACGGGACCCACCTCCCTAGAGTATCTAGAGATTCTTTGGTTGGATCTAGATCAATTAGAACCTTCTCCGGAGCTGTATTCTGTACCTGAAGCTACCCGCTCCCAAACTGTGCCACTGCTGCATTACGCAGCTGAGCATAGCGGAAATGCCACGCCCTGGGTATTGTGTAAAAGTGGACAATCCATTGTCCTGGCATATAAATAAATAAAATTCCTCAAAGGGTTTATTACACCACAAAGGGCTATTTGTGGATAACAGTAAGGGCCCATCCTTCATCTGTTGGGAACAGAGATGGAATATTTTACCAGGAAGCGCCATGACCGATCTCACCTTCCTCCCCGGGATCCCCTTCCTGTAGACCATATTTAGTAGGGTTTCTTGCGAGGTGGCAACCACCGCTTCCTGTAAAGTAGTGGCATTGGGTGTCAGGGGAAAAATTCACCAGTGTAAAAAGGACTATTGTGATGCGAAAAAATAGGAGCCCAAGTCAGGGAGGGCTACCCCCCATTGTAACTGGTCATTTTAGAACAGCTAGAGAGACTCTGGGGGCTCGTGAGCCCCACAGAAATCCCACTACAATGGAGTCATTGGTTCTGTAAATTTGCAGTGTCACAAAGACTGGAGAATTTGAGAGGATATAGAGAAATTTAGGGAGAAAAATCATCTTAAACAAATGTATTCGTCCCATCGATGTGATCAGCAAATTTTGCCATTTCTGTACCTTTTCTCTAAAGGCCCCAATAATGGGCGACAGATTAGCCTCTGGAAACCGCAAAATAGGGAGCTGCACCACAACCCCTAAATATTTGAAAGAGGTAGACAAGGGAATGGGACAGTCAGATGGAAGTACTACTGCTTCATCTATGGGGAAAAAGGGACTTGTCCAATTAATTTGAAATCCAGAGTAAAGCGAGGGTCCCACTCTACAAACTCCCCAAATCACAGACCAGACATAGTAGTAGTAGATCTCAGCTTAGCTGCCAGGGGCTCTATGGGAAGGGCAAACAGGAGGGGCGATAGCAGGCACCCCTGCCTAGTCCCCAGGTGTATAGGAAAGAGATCCGATATAATACTATTAACCCGTAATCTGACCATAGGATCTGTGTACAGTAGCCTCACCCAGGAGATAAAGACAGGTCCAAAGCCATAGGATTCTAAAAGGCGAAACAAGTATGCCCACTCTACTGAGTCAAAAGCCTTTTTAGTATCCAAAGAGGCTACTACTCTTGTCCCAGAGTTGTCATGTACAGTTTGGAGGTTCACAAAGAGTCCCCTAATATTTATCTGTGCACACCTCCCCTGGATAAATGCCCGCATCAACCAATTTTAGGATAACTGTTTGTAGACTCCCTGAAATAATTTCAGCCAGAATTTTGGTATAAACATTCATTAGTGAGATCGGACAATAGGAATCACACTCCCGAGGATCCTTTCCCCCTTTAGGGATCAGAACGACCAACGTTTCCCTCATAGAGGGTGGCAACCTACCATCTGACCTAGCCATATCGAACACTCGCAGCAAGCGAGGTGCTAGATTATTCCTAAAAGTGCGGTACCACTCCGAGGGGAGACCATCAAGACCTGGAGATTTTCGAGGCGCAAAGGAAGATATCGCCCCCTCCACTTCCTCTACAGTGATAGTTGCTTCTATAGCAGAATTCTCTTCATTTGTCAACATAGGCAAGTCAATATCAGCTAGGTAGGTCTCCAATGCCTCTCCCCCCGCAGCAGCACATGACACAAAGTTCCTTATAGAATTGAGCAAAGATTCTTAGAATGTCAGCCGAGTCACATATCTCAGACCCCTGCCTGTCATAAATGCTTTTAATATACACAGGGACGTATTCTGGCCTTGCCAGATATGCCAGGAGCCTGCTATTCTTGTCCCCAAACTCAAAGATGTGCCTCCACTGTGCAAGTCTAAGTTTTGTGGTTTGGTCAGTCAAAACAGCACGGTATTCCCTGGTTCTTTCCTGTAGGGTCAGCAGTTTCTCTCTAGTGGGTCCCCTAACATATTCTGCTTCTGCTAGTGATACTCCTGTCTCCCTATCCTGCACTGTAGAGGCCAACTGTTTTTTGAACCCACTCACCTCCGCTATGAACATCCCCCTCAGAGTGGCTTTAAAGGCCTCCCATTGGAGAAGATAAGACCCAATATTTCCATTTTCAGCCCAGGAGTGATTAATAGCCTCAGTACATTTAATCATCACGTATTCCTCTTGCAGCCAACTAGCTTCCATTCCCCAGGGACAGATCCCCGGTTTTGGCCCCAGATTGAGTCCTTCCCCCTCAGCAAGGATAGTGTCTATTCTGGAGAGTGTCTTGTGCGTTTCAGAATAACAGGAGTACTCCTGTGTCAGGATGGTGAAAGCGCCAAACATCCCTGAACCCATGTGTAGACAGCCATCCCGCCAGGGGGGCTGGAGCACCAGATGCCGCACCCAGCCTGTCCATGGCTGAGTCCGTCACTGCATTAAAATCCCCCAAAATTAAGATCTTCCCTTCCGCCATCTCATACGTGGCCCATAGCATGTCATCCAGATGGGTCAGTGAGAAGGGAGGAGGCACATAGAAATTCACAAACGTCAGGTACCTGTTCAGCACCTGCACCACCAGTATGACATATCTCCCTTTACCATCAGTCTTAACTGCATGTATGGAGATGGGTATAGCTTTTGTGACCAGTGTAGAAACCCTCCTGGCATATGAAGAAAAACTAGCATGGTAAGCTCCAGCAACATGAGCCCATTTTAAAGAAAGAACCCTGGAACCCTGTAAATTAGTCTCCTGCAGTAGGATTAAATGCGGTTTATACTTTTTTTATATAATAAAAAAAATCAAGGAACAAATGAATTTGGAATTGTCAGGGCTCAGCTCAGCCCTTCCTTCTCTGAGCTGGCCGCTCAGCTGTCGGCTAATTGCCAGCTCCTCTCTCTCCACAGTGACTCACCTGTTGATGATACCTTGCTCATCAGTCCTGCCTACTTAAGCCGTCCAGCCCAGATAATCTCTGCCTTCGCCTTGGTCACATCTCTAGAGATGCTCTCCTGTGTTCCTGTTAAAGACTTGCTTGGCTGACATTCCTTCTGGCTCCAGATCCTACTTGCTGTTCTACTACGTTTTGGCTTACCCATTCTGGTTCCTGAATTCTGGCTATGTTTTGACTACGTTTACTCGGTTTACCTTTTTATTATTAAACAAGTGAAATTTAACTGTACTTCTGTCTCAGTCTGATTCATGGTTTCTGACAGGAATTAGGGCCTCTGACATTCCAGGCCACAACCCCAAGACTCATCTCCATTGCAAGTTATCATAAAGCAGGCGGTCTCCCCCTTGGAACATGGGGAGCCAAAAGATCAGGGCCCCAGAGTTCCCCTCCTACACATAAGGAGCACAGCAGCAGCATAACTTTAAAGGACTTGTTGCACACACACTGAGCATAAATAATCCCATCCAGACATAATTAAATTTGCCCCAACAATGAAAACTTCCCTAATCCCCCCACCCCCCACCCTTCACCCAGCCCCAACATGTCAGGCACTTTGCTCCTATAACTGTGTATCAAGAGAGGAAACGGATGTGCGTCTTAATGTAGCCACACAGGACCCAGCACCATGAGGTACCAGTCCTCAAGTTCAGTCTAAAAACAGCAGCTCAGGCAAAAAAAAAAAAGAAATTAAAACAAAACCTTTGCAGTATAGAGAACAGTCTGCAGGCTTTCAATTTGGAATAGTATAGGCAAGCAGCAAGTATTATGTGGGTTTATAGCATCTCAATCAGGTTGCTGAGCTGCCAGGAAAAAAGAGCAAGGGTTGTGAATCCCAGGCAGGATGTTATCCAGAGGAAAAATGTGAAAAAGAAAAAAAACATATATCCAGGGGAGAGAAAAGAAAACAGCAGGCACTTTCCACACCACCTCCCTCTGGTCTACAGATTCCTCATAGGTTGTTAGGGGGAACGGGAAGAAATTCCACCACATGGGCGACCGCAGGCATCCAGCCATTCTGAAGCTTCAGTGGGAGTTGTGAAAAAATAGACTTTCCCATTATCCACAATGCGCAGTTTAGCAGGATTTAGCATACTGCAGATCAAGTTCAGATCCCTAAGACACTTCTTTATTGAGGCCCTCTGTTTCTGAGTGGCAGCTGAGAAGTCAGGATAAATGGATATTCGATAGCCATTAAACTCCATCTCAGGGCCAGTCCTAGCTCCCTTCAGAATATTCTCCCGATCACGGAAGTGTAATACCTTTGCTATCATAGATCGTGGAGGTGCTCCCTTTGGCGGTGCTCAGCCCAGAAAATGATGCACCCTTTCAATAGCAAACATTTTGGTAAAAGTATCAGGAGCCATGTGCTCTCCAAGCCAGCTCTCCAAAAATTCTTCCTGGTGTCTCCCCTCTACTCCCTCAGGGAACCCCACCAGCTATATGTTATTCCTTCTCATGCAGTCTTCCATGTCAGCCATCTTTAAAGTGTGCTCAGAAAGGGTTTTCTTGGTCACCTGCGCAGCACTGTCCAGAGGTCTGACAGTATCTTCCAGGGAGGCAATGCGATGGTCTGCAGCCTGAGCCTTTTCCCTGAGTTTCTGCATATCATGCTTCATGAATGAGAACTCCATCTTAAAGCGGAGTTCCGCCTAACTTTTTTTTTTTTAAAGTCAGCAGCTACAAATATAGCAGCTGCTGACTTTTAAAATAAGGACACTTACCTGTCCAGGGCGCCCGCGATGTCAGCACCCAAAGCCGACCCGTCCCTCGGCTCTTGGGTGGAGGCACCGCCATCTTCGGTAAGGGAATCAGGAAGTCAGGCCTTGAGGCTTGACTTTCTGGTTCCCTACTGCGTACGCGCGACTCGTGCTGATACCGTGGCTTTACCGTGGCTCCCCCTCCATTCTCACTGGAGGAGTTCTTCCCCTGGCAGCTAGGGGAGTCCCTCAGCTCCAGCAGTGCTGGTCCCTGACTGGTTTCACCAATGTTACTCAATGGGGCGTACTTATTGGGATGTTCCAGTCCAGGACCAACCTCCCTGGCACTTCCCCTCTACCCTTTCTGTCACCCATCTACTCTTTTCTAGTGCCTGCATCTCTTTGTCACCTCTTGTTACTCCACAATACCCAGCGTCCACGCTAGACACAGCCAGTTAGTTTTTTTTTTTTATGTTAACTGGTTATGACTGCTCTGCTCAATCGCCCATGCAATCTGACACTTGCAGGGCTTGTTAGTGCCTACGATCACCCCAGGTCAGCTTGCCTGTTATTGTTGCCACCACTCCCCTGTCAGCCTGCCATTCTCCCACTCCGCGGCACACTAACCTACCACTTCTCCCGGTCAGACCTATCACCTCACGGTCCCCTCTGCCTCTCTCCCGGTCAAACCGCATCCTCTGTAGGAGTCAATGGGGTGGGCGCAGGCGCTGTCCTCCATCACGCCTGTCCACTGCTTCTCACAGTCCCCCCAGGTCACCCGCTGCCGCTTCTCAAGGCCTGGGGGGAGTTGATTCGGTCCACACCTGCCGCCGCTTCTCCCGGTCTCACGCTAATTTGTTATTAGATGTCGTCCCTCTTCTAGGTTGAATGACACTGAATATTATTCAACTAGGAAGACTAGTCATAAACCATGACACAGTACCAAGTCACTTTGACCACTGATACTGATATAATATTAAATTTAATCTGGACTTTATATGTTTTACTTTTGCCACTTAATACTTTCCACACCCATGACTTGGATACTATCGATAACACTTTCACATTAACAGTTAAGTGTGAATGCAGCCTTACTAAATATGCCTGCTGATACCAGATAACTTTTCTTAGGATTGCAACATGAATTTGCAAAGTTTCATTAAATCCCATTCTTACCAACAGACATAAATATTTAACAACAGTAAATCTGAACAGGAAAGAAAGCCATCCATTTCTGATACTTACTTTTTTTGCAGTCAGGATCTGCATGAATTTTGCGCACAAGCACTCCATATTTGTATGTAGTGATATTGGGATCTTGAGAAAAGTCAAGGAATGGCTTCCCACAACTATTAATGCGTTTTATGGATTTAGGGTTTGGATCTGCAAGTTCTGAAAGCGATTTCCTGAGTTCTTCTTCATCTCTGCAGAGAAAAAGAACAAATCTTAATATACCCTGAAATCACATGATACCACAGGAGCATTCCAATATGTACACTACACCTTTAGTGGAACAGGTAATAAATTTCCTTTATTTTATATGATTTACCTGTAGCTGATGCCACAAATTCTTATTTATTTTTATTATTAATAGTGAACAAGTGATATTGCGCTAAGTGCATATAAAGTAAATAAAATTATGTAAATGACACGGATGATGCGTGACTGACACAAAGCTCTCACAACAATGTACACTTCATAACAAAAATCCAAAATCAAAACGTGTAGCGCTGTCAAACCATGCCCTTAATGATTAAAGTGCAAAAAAAAAATAAAAATCTAATATAATGCAAGATGAAAATGTGAAAAAATTCAAAAAGGAAAAAAGAAAAATTGTTAATAGTCCAAGTGTCCCAATTCCACATCCATAAGGTGAACTCAAAACGTGTGCTGATCCAATGCTCTATTTGTGAAGACACCTGGTGCTCCCTACAGGAATAGGGTAAGTATATCTGCTTACCAGATTTTTATACCCTCCAGGGTCTATATGCGCTTTAGTGAGCTTTCACCCCTCACTATGGGCTCAACTGCATCCACTACTCAGCCTGCTTAATTGTATTCCACAGATGTATACACCACAGTTATCATCAGTCAAGGAAACTTCAGAGTCCGGTCACACATTAATCATATGAAAGAGGAAAATAAACTCATTGTGCAACATTCTGACAAGTATTGCCCAATCAGCTTTCTCAAAGGCTGAAGCAGGACATTGACTTCATGCTCTATATACACTGCATTCTGTGGAGTGGCTAGCTTCCTTCCAACACAGGTCTGTGGTGGAAGAAACCCGTCGAAACTTTTTCTAGGTTTTCCAAAGTTATTATTAGTGGGGGGAGGTTTACCATAAATCACTCCATCATTAAAACCTCTTCTATTTTGTCCGTTATGTCTCTGGGGTCCATTATTAAAAACTTGTGGTCTAAATTGACCCTTTGCATCCCTCCTAAAATCTTTCTTAGGTTGTTGAAAACCAGATTGACCTAATACTACCTCATTACTTCCTCTTCTGTATTATTGTTCTCAAGTTTGTGTTTTTTATCATGCGGCCATTCTGTTGACTGAGGAGGGTGTGAGCAAAGAAAACTTTGTGCAAACAGGACCAGGAGGAGTGCTGAATAGATATCTACGCTGGTGGAGATTGTTATAAGCGATCTTGGACCCTGTAGTGGGGTCTAATCTGGAGGTGAGCAGGTTTTTCACCTAAAGGTGAAGGTTCACATGACACAAGATGAAGATGGAAGAGTTGTGAATCACTAATTACACTGTGGTGTGTCACAATTAAGTTGGGACTTTTTTCATACATTTAATTTTGGACTGAGACTATCACTGTATAATTTATTTAGAGTTATATTCACACAAAATGCATATATTTATTTTTATGCATTTTTATTGTCAGTTTGATATAGTTACGCTGCACTTTTTTTTTATGCTTGATGTATGGACTCACAGGCACAGCCCAGTTTGACAGGTGTGCAGGGACTGGTGCATGGCACCCCACAGACATTGTGCTTTGGGGCCAGGCACCCATTCCTGCTTGCCTGTCAAAGTTTGTAGTGCTGGTGAGCATGTATAGCTGCCACATCTCCATTCAATTATATAGGCTGTCTGCATTCAGTTCAATGCTAGAATAAAAAAGAAATGGCTCTTCATGCTGTACAAGGCCCTGTGCCTGTGTGATTGAGCCCTTATTGTGCATTGCAGTGCGCTGTGCTACCACAGCCAATTCAATTTAAATTGACTGAAACACAGGCAAAATTGCTCCTCTCCTATAGATTTTTTACTGCGACTATGGTAAACCCTGTAGATGCGTTGGGTGCAAATCAAAATAACATAAATAAACCATTTTAAATGACAGCATTGTGCTTTGCAATAACAAAATGCCAAAATTACCCTTTTTATGAATTATGACACAGATAGAGTAGAAACCTGCATATCTGCACAGCTGGAGGTTCCCAACATGATAAGCCAGTAAGCAGCAAAGCAGGCCACTTACTTTTTGATTGCAAAAACGCCATAAATCGTCTTTGTTTACTAACTATGTAGAAGGAGGGCCTAATAACCATTCCATTTAGTCTGAATCCAATCAAGCCCCGCATGTACTGTTATATGTGAATCTAAAGGAGAGTGTAAAACAAAAAGTGTAATGTCTGTGGCCAGCTTCAGGTCAACCAGACTTCACAAAAAACTAAAATAGCAGTTTTGGGTGAAATGGTCCTTCATTGATGGGTTTAAAACTATACGATCTGTTAAAACAGCACATTACTTATAATATATATTATATAATTATATTATATATTATAATAAAGTAGACGCCATCACAAAACCATGCAACATGTGCACGCACTGTCTGTTTATGTAACCAGTAATTAGTTTGGCAAAAATGAATATCACGTGCCAAGAAATATGAAGCATTTAATAACACCATCTGACGAGTTATGTGTATAGAGGGAAATCAACAGCTCTAATCAAGCTAAAAATGAAGAAAGCACTTCAAGGCTACAAATATCCCCACAATTACCCAACAGCAGAATATAGAATCTCCCTTCTATCGATGGTGAATATGAAGCCAAAATATGCTTTGTTTGCATTGATTTTTTTTCCACTGACAGACTGACACTATTTGTCATATCTACTGGCATGTCTCTAGCTTACAGCCTAGTAAGGGATTTATTTTAAACACAAATATGTGTTTTTCCCCATAATTTGCACTGCATGTAAAAAATATAGCAAGTATATTGTTTTATTTGTTTAAAGCATACGTCTTCAGATGTATGACAATTTAATCTGACATTAAAAAACCTGTGTACTATGCCATCAGCTGTGATATAATTTCTGCCGACAAAGCATGGTACTGAAGTATATAAAAAGAATATGAAAACAAAAATATGCTGTGTGCGCATACATACGCAAACGCACAGAGAATGAGAGAGTGTGTAAAAGAAAAAGAAAAAGAATGAATGCAAGAAAGTGAAAAAAAAAGAGATGGAAAAAAAAGAGGGCAAAAGAAAAAGAGTGAAAAAGGAAACCAAGTAAGGAGAGACAGAGAGAGACAGAGAGAGAGAGAGAGAGAGAGAGAGAGAGAGAGAGAGAGAGAGAGAGAAAAGAAGCCTTACAAATTAAATTGCCGTGAGGGCTAGAACTTTGGGCTTATATGCTTTTCCCTTTACTTATTTTATCATGGCACCTTCAAAACTCTCTTCTCCTTCCTGACCAGCAAGGTTTACTAAGACTATTGCTTGGGCAGAAAAGCTGCTTCCTATTCATGTCAATGAACACATTTATAGGATAACTTAAAAAGGATACTTTATGTAAGATTACAAGATGTGAACAGCAACTGATAAGTTCAAGAATAAGCAGTAGTGGCCTGTCCATGCGGGGTGCAGGGGCACCGCCCCCCTAATCCATGTGCCTGGCCCCTAATTTACATGCAGGGTGCCGGATGCATGAATTCCAATGGGTTTTTTTTATTTATTTATTTTTTTAGAAGTAAGTGATTAGAGCCTGAGGCTCTAATTGGCTTCAAAAAAAGGGTGGGCTTGGGGTGCAGAGCATTGCACCCTGAGCCCACCCAGTTGTGCTGCCTGTGACATAGTTGGGGGGGGGGGGGGGTTCTGATCTGACCAAAAGGGGGGGAGGCAGGCAGATTGTTTGTCAACTTCCCCCAACCCCCCAAAAAATATAGCACTGGACGCCACTGAGAATAAGTATTAATGACTGATATTAATTGGAGATTTCCAGCCTATTAAAAAAAAAAAAAACATTTTCATGATAATTTTTTCATGGAATTTTTTCATGGAAATTCCACAATAAATGTTGGTTTTAAGTGCAGGACAATTGCAGTAAAAAAAAATAATAATCTTAAAGCGATCAGAAAGAATCACCTACTATAACCACTTCAATACCGGGCACTTTCACCCCCTTCCTGCCCAGGCCAGTTTTCAGCGCTGTCACGTTTTGAATGACAATTGCACAGTCCTACAACGCTGAACCAAAATAAATTTTTTTTGTTTTTTAATTTTTTGCTAAAAAAGCAGAAAAAGGACTTTTTAACTTTTTTAAAAAAGTTTTTCTTCGTTTCTGTCAGTAAATCTTGTAAATAAGTAATTTGAAGCTGCACTGATGGGCACCGATTAGGTGGCACTGATGAGGAGGCACTAATATGCCGCACTGGTGGGCACTGATAGGTGGCACTGGTGGGCATAACTGATGGGCACTGCTGGGGCTGCTTTGATAATCAGGGCACTGATGATCACAGGACTCACACTGTCAGTGTGAGGTAAAGAGAGACGAAAAACAGCACTTCTTTGTTTACATGTGATCGGCTGTGATTGGACACAGCCAATCACATGGTTAAAGAGCTGCGTCACTGTCTCGTTACCCCGATCAGGGTCGCGCCGTGCCCTAGGGACACCGAGATCAACACTGGGGCGACGATATATGACGTTGTCCCAGAATGAGAGGTGAACATTTATGACATAAAACTATTTTCAAAATATATTATTGATCATTTTTTTCAATGCCAAAACTATGATATTTACAAATGATAGACCAGAGAAAAAGTACATTTTCAATCCAGAATGTTTTTTTTCTTATATATATATATTTACCAATATATCCTAACCTCAGCCTGGCCTAGCTAAGCTTAATCTTTAAACCTTAACCACCTCAATACCGCCATACATATATTAGGAATCGTACTGAGGTGGTTATACTGGGATCATGTGGCACTCATCATTTTATTATCCAGGGCCTCTGCTTAAAAAAAAAAAATATAATGCTTGGGGGTTCTAAATAATTTTCGAGCAAAAAAAATGCAGATTTTTACATGTACAGTACATTCGGAAAGTATTCACAGCACTTCACTTTTTCCACATTTGTTATTTTACAACCTTATTCTAATATGGATTACATGCATTATTTTCCTCAAAATTCTACAAACAATACTCCATAATGACAACATGAAAAGAAGTTTGTTTGAAATCTTTGCAAATTTATAAAAAAAACAAACAAACAAAAAAAATCACATGTGCATAAATATTCAAAGCCTTTGCCATTACACTCAAAATTTAGCTCAGGTGCATCCTGTTTCCACTGATCATCCTTGAGATGTTTCTACAAATTGATTGAAGTCCACCTGTGATAAATTCAATTGATTGAATAGAATTTGGAAAGGCATGTCAGAGCACAAACCAAGCCATGAAGTCCAAGGACTTGTCTATAGACCTCTAAGACAGGATTGTATTGAGGCACAGGTCTGGGGAAGGGTACAGAAATAATTCTGCAGCATTAAGGTCAAAATTAGCACATTTGCCTCCATCATCCGTAAATGGAAGACGTTTGGAACCACCAGGACTCTTCCTAAAGCGGGCCACCCGGCCAAACTGAGCGAACAGGGGAGAAGGGCCTTAGTCAAGGAAGTGACCAAATATCCGATGGTCACTCTGACAGAGCTCCAGCGTTTCTCTGTGGAGAGAGGAAAACCTTCCAGAAGTACAACAATGTCTGCAGCACTCCACCAATCAGGCCTGTATGGTAGTGTGGCCAGACGGAAGCCACTCCTCAGTAAAAGGCACATGACAGCCCGCCTGGAGTTTGCCAAAAGGCACCTGAGGGACTCTCAGACCAGAAAATTCTCTGGTCTGATGAAACAAAGATTGAACTCTTTGGCCTGAATAGAAAGTGTCATGTCTGGAGAAAACCAGGCACTGCTCATCACCTGGCCAATATCATGCCTACAGTGAAGCATGGTGGTTGCAACATCATGCTGTGGGGATGTTTTTCAGAGGCAGGAACTGGGAGGCTAGTCAGGAAAAGATGAATGCAGCAATGTGCAGAGACATCCTGCACTTTGGACTTCAGACTAGGGCGGAGGTTCATCTTTCAACAGGACAACAACACTAAGCACACAGTCAAGATAACAAAAGGAGTGGCTATGGGACAACTCTGTGAATGTCCTTGAGTGGCCCAGCCAGAGTCCAGACTTGAACTCAACTGAACATCCCTGGAGAGATCAAAACAAAAATCGCTGTGAACCGATGCTCCCCATTCAACCCGATGGAGCTTGAGAGGTCCTGCAAAGAAGAATGGGAGAAACTGCCCAAAAATAGGTGTGCCGAGCTTGTAACATCATACTAAAAAAAAAAGACGTGAGGTTGTAATTGGTACCAAAGGTGCTTTAACAAAGTATTGCGCAAAGGCTGTGAATACTTATGTACATGTTGTTATTTTTTATTTTAAATAAATTTGCAAAGATTTCAAACAAACTTCTTTCACATTTTTATTATGGGGTATTGTTCGTAGAATTTTGAGGAAAATAATGAATTTAGTACATTTTGGAATAAGGATATAACGTAACAAAATGTGGAGAAAGTGAAGCGCTGTGAATACTTTCTGGATGCACTGTATGTGAGAAAAGTGGTTAAACTAAACCTTACAGGGAAAATTCAAACACATTTCTATGGTCTGGTTCACATGAATGCGATTTCAGATGCAACTTCAGTTGCATGACAATGGAAATCACATTATTGTGATCGTTCACATTGATGGAGCGCAGCGCCTATTTTGAACAGGTACATGTGCTACTTTGGTGTAGCTACAGCACAAATTTGGCCATATAGACTTCATCAGAAACACACCGAAAATGCTTGTAAAAATGCATGTATATGCATTTTAGTGAGGTTTGTGTATGAAAAGCCGGTCTCCTTCTCCAACAAAAAAGCACAAAACTTCAAAAAAGATCATGCTGAAGCTGCACTAGTCAACCTAAATTGTCCTTTGTGACAATTTAGTAATGCATTTTTTAGCACCTGAATATGAGCTACAAGCTGATATATCTCTAAATAATAGTGTAACACAATTCTTGTTCTAATCAGAAATAAAGAAATAAATAGACAATATTTAACTGTATTACCCAACCAAATATAAACCAGTGCATAAAAACAAACAAGGAAAACATATATCAATCAAAAAAATTCCAATCTGTAAGTGTCCATATGTGATCAGCCTTCGCTTATTCTCAGAAATAATCCACACAATAGTGCATATTCTTCCACCATATGAAGCTTCAACAAATAGTAGTGCTGCCCAACACCAGTGCACTCTAGCATCTCACCTTAATTAAATGACCCCTGCATTACCAGTAGGTCATAACTCGCTGTATGCCCCTTTAAGAGGAATAGGGTGGAAGGTCTGATGGCCCAACTTCTGTGTATCCTCTAGCTCAATGTCAGCCTTTGCAGTCATATATATATATATATATATATATATATATATATATATATATATACATATAAATGGGAACAGAACACACCACATCTAGTGCTCTTTGTTGAAATTATTTAATATATGGAGTAAAATATTGCACTTACAGAAAAAGCACTTCAGCAGTGCTAGCTAAAATAGCACGTGTCGGCTCACAAACTCGTTAAGAGATGGCCGCAGGATGACGTCACATTCCAGGCTCCGCCCCCATATGCGCTACGTCCAGGGGTGTGGGCTTCATCAATAGGGGGTGGAGCTACACTGCATCACTACTTCTAAAATACCCAGAGCCTGGGTGGGTGATATGATATTGCCTATTTATTTCTGATTAGAATAAGAATTGCGCTACACTATTATTTAGAGATATATGATTTTGTATTGAAATCACTTTATTGGTGTGAGCAGCAATTTGTTTTTATGCCTTGCTGGTTTGGTCGCGCTGATTACATCTTTTCGATCACCTCCCCCAACCTTCTGGCAAAGCTGAATATGGAGTCCTTTCAAACTTCAAAGTGAATTATTCCAAATCAGAAACTATGGGTTTTGAAATCTCTTTCAATCTTTATCAACCTTGAAAAACAAATCTGCACCAGTTTTCATTTCAAATGGATGGATTCCCCCCATATTCTCTATTTGGAAACGAATAGTCTCAGTATTTTTGAGCTCAAGTTCAGTCCACTAAGCAGAGCATTCAACATAGACTTCAAATGCTGGGACAGAGAAATTATTCACCTGGTTTGGACAAAATAGTATCATCAAAATGAATGTATTTACTCCAAGCGCTTTAGGTGAAATTCCCTAGGGGGTTTCTGAAATATCTACAAACCAGATTCCTAAATTTTATCTCGGCTGGTAAGCTGGCGAATAAATACAATGTAAAGGAAGGTGCTACTTAAATGCTAAACCAATGTACAATAGTATTAATAACACCACATCATCATCATAAATCAACCATCAAAAAAAGTCCATATACGAGTAATTTTCCCAACCACCGTGCCTTTAACCACTTCCATACCATGCAAATTCCAGCACTCCTCTCCTATATGTAAAAATCATAATTTTTTTTGCTAGAAAATTACTCAGAACCCCCAAACATATATATTTATGCCCTAGGGAATATAATGGCGGTCATTGTAACTTTTTATGTCACATGGTATTTGCGCCGCATCAATTTTTCGAACGCAATTTCTTTTGAAAAAAAAAAACACTTTCATGAATTAAAAGAAAATGCAAAACAGTAAAGTTAGCCAAATTTTTTGGTATAATGTGACAGATGATGTTACGCCGAGTAAATAGATCCCTCACATGTCTCGCTAAAATTGCACACACTCGTGGAATGGCGCCAAAGTTCGGGAACTTAAAAATCTCCATAGGCGACATTTTAAAATTTTTTACAGGTTACCTGTTTAGAGTTATAAAGGAGGTCTTGGGCTAGAATTATTGCTCTTGCTCTAACGTTCGCAGTGATAATGTACATGTGTGGTTTGAACGTTTTTTACATATGCGGACGCGACCTACGTATGCTTTCGCTTCTGTGTGCAAGCGCACGGGGACAGGGGCGCTTGAATTTTTTTTTTCTCTATTGTTTATTTTAAATTTTTTTATTTTTACACTTTCCCGTTAAAAAAAACATCCCTGTAAACATCCCTTGTAATAGGAATAGTGTGTGACAGGTCCTCTTTATGGAGAGCTGTGGGGTCTATAAGAGGGGATGGGAAAGGCTGGCTAAGGCTCTAAGCAGCATGCGGGGAGGCTGTGCCAGCTCCCAGTCCAGGCAACTGGACCGGGCACATCGGCTGAAGATGGATCACAGGAGTGCAGAACAAACTGCACTCCTGTGATCCCTAGGAAAAGTATAGCTAAAATAGCTTTATACTTAATTATTACAGGTACTAATATAGCGCTGCAATGTATGCAGCGCTTCACATATATATTTTACATTCACATCAGTCCCTGCCCTAAAAGATCTTACAATCTAAGGTCCCTAACTCACATTAATACATACACATACTAGAGCCAATTTAGACAGGATCCAATTAGCATGTCTTTGGAGTGTGGGATGAAACCCATGCAAGCACAGGGAGAACATGAAAAACTCTTTTACAGGTAACATTAGGAAGTGGCCTGAAACACTTACTTTAGGGGGCGGTACTTTGTGCACCACAGTGAAGAGTGGGTATGGTTTTTATTGTGGTAAGGGGGTTTATATGAGTGCAAAAGACTAGGATCACCTCCGGGCACACTAGGTAGAAGAGTAATGCAGCGTGTATAGCGCACCGTGGCGAACAGTGGGTGTGGCCAAATTTCATTGGGAGGGGTTTATGTTGGGAGGGGCTTAAGAAGCGTGGTTAAATGAAACAAAAACCTTCTTGTACCCATAAAATATGCTTAGATAGCTGTGCCACAAGTAAGAGTTTTACAGGCATGTATTCACCTCTGCACAATCACATTTTTAAAAATAAAAACTCTTCCATGAAATATGATTTTGTGTACACTGAAAAGAGAGCTAACAAATTGTCTGAGCCTACCTTAACCGCTTAAGGAACAGCTGCTGTCATTATACTGCGGCACGTTGGCTCTCCTGTGCGAATCCCCATAGGTGTACGTCACCGCTTTAAGAGAAATAGGGGGGCGCGCGTGACGCCGGAGCCGATGTACGTGGCCGGCAGCCGCGATGTTCGCCGGCCACCCGTGATCGCTCCACAGAGAGCCAGAAAGGGAATCTCTCAATGTAAACAGACAGATCCCCGTTCCGACAGGGGAAGAGAGACAGATCTGCTGTTCCTAGTGATTAGGAACCACGATCTCTCTTCTCCTCTAGTCAGTCAAATCCCTTCACAGTTAGAAACACCTCCCAGGGAACACATTTAACCCCTTGATTGCCCCCTAGTGTTAACCCCTTCCCTGCCAATGACATTTACACAGTAATCAGTGCATTTTTATAGCACTGATCGCTGTATAAATGTCAATGGTCACAAAAATGTGTCAATCAAAAGATTGCTGCCATTACTAGTAAAAATAAATAAAAATGCCATAAATCGATCCCCTATTTTGTAGACACTATAACTTTTGTGCAAACCGATCAATATACGCTTATTACGATTTTTTTTTTACCAAAAATATGTAGAATACATACTGGCCTAAACCGATGAAGACATTTTATTTATTTTTTGGGATATTTATTATAGCAAAAAGTAAAAAATATATATATATATTTTTTTTTTTCAAAATTGTCACTCATTTTTTGGTTATAGCGCAAAAAATAAAAACCGCAGAGGTGATTAAATACCACCAAAAGAAAGCTCTATTTGTGGGGAAAAAAAGGACATCAATTTTGTTTGAGGTACAACGTCGCAATTGTCAGGTTAAGCAACGCAGTGCCGTATCGCAAAAATGGCCTGGTCATTAAGGGGGCAAATCCTTCCGGTCCCTAAGTGGTTAAAGAATTTCATTAAAATAGTCAGGGACTGCTTACCTACCATCAGCTGTTGAGACATTTAACGCTTTGGTCAGATGTATGTAGTGTACAATATAGCTTATACATTACAGGAGTGTGTCATGTACA
Source organism: Aquarana catesbeiana (assembly GCF_042186555.1). Taxonomy (NCBI): domain Eukaryota; kingdom Metazoa; phylum Chordata; class Amphibia; order Anura; family Ranidae; genus Aquarana; species Aquarana catesbeiana. The sequence continues at coordinate 158,577,030 of NC_133331.1, read as the reverse complement.
ATATAGTGTCTGTTAAGCTGTCCATCAATGGTTTTTTTTTTTTTTTCTGTTTAGCCAGCAGGGCCCTCCATGCACACAAATTAGGTGGATGAAGGAATTCAATCCCCCCCCCCCGTTCAGTCTGTCCCCCAGTACAATAACCCCTCAAGTCAGTCTGTCCCCCAGTATAATCCCCCCCTAGGTCAGTCTGCCCCCAGGATAATCCCCCCCCCTCCAGGTCAGTTTGTCCCCTGATACAATCCCCTCCTAGGTCAGTTTGTCCAACCATACCAGGTCATTCATATGAGGCATAATAAAGTATGCACCCGTGTGAGGGCTGCATTTACGTGCATGGGTATTGCACAGGTGTTTCCGTGCATTCCTGTGCATGCAGTCCAATTCATGTCAATTGGGACACAGTGGCTGCACGGACACAGTTGCTGCTCTCAATCTGACATCCACGTGGGTGCATGTGCACAGCCCCGAACACAGTGTGGGGTCAGGGACACACATCACCCCTGCTCTCCATCCTGAGCTAAGCACTGATCTCCCGCCACCCCAGCAGCAGCTGTAGCTGGCTGGAGGGGGAGGAGGGGAAGCTGGCCAGCCGTGCTGTGGGGTGGGGGGAAGAGGGGGAAACCGGGGTATCAGTACTGTGGTCAGGGAATTTTCCAAGAGGATGATTGGAACATCATGGGGGAATATAGAAGGAGAGTCTGATTCCTTCCAAGGCTCCTCTGCAGCAGGCAGGAGGGGGAGGAGGGAAGCCAGCCAGCAGCGCTGGAGGGAGGGATAGGTGGGGGGCCAAGTACAGAGTGGAGTGTGGAAGCAGTTGGGATCTATTTGCGGAGTTAAATCCCCTTGTGGCTCCCTTGCAGCACTTGAAGCCGGCGGGAGTGCACAGGAGGGGAAGCTGGCAGCTACAGAGGAGCGGTGCTGGGAGGGCACATAAAAGCGAAGGTGGGCATTTTAGAGGACAGGTGGAGGAAGCAGCTCCTCCATGTGTGTAATGTGTGAATACACAATGGGCCCCACCTCCCCCATGGCCCATGTCACACATTGCACCCATGAATGATACACCACAGCTTACTTTGCGTTTCTTTATTATTAGTGGAACCATTGGTTCGAATAATATTCTTTGTACGTGATGTTCTTTGGTACTAATTTATAGTCTGTGGGAGATATGATTTACAACTAGAATTGTTGATTCTTTGTTACCGTGTTATACCTGACAAAGGATAAGATCCTCATGGGCCTGAGTTTATAACGCTCTAAAATTAATCAACAAGGTGCTGCAAACTGGACAATATACTCTCTCTCTCATATTATATATATATATATATATATATATATATATATATATATATATATATATATATATATATATATATATATATATATCTTTACACATACACACACCATTGAGTTTGCAATCCTCTCTAGGGAAATATCTAAACATTAAACTGTGAACAACTGTAGAACGGCAGTTTCTGGCAGCTTGTTCCCCCTCCCCCCCGCCCAACATTTTTCGAGTTCAAAAAGTGTAACAACATTCCATAAGTACAGGGAAACAGGAAACACATCATTCAAATTAATACAAACTAACCAATCAAACTTTAAAGCACTGTGGGATCCCCACTACCATACATCACACTACATGAATAGACCTTACTAATATATGATCATTACAAAGAATCTTAAAGAACAAGAAACAATAGAAAAGCTTTGAGAGCTTGTTCAAACCACAATTTCAGTGCTTGGGATGTGTTTTTGCATATGCATTTACAATGTTTTTGTTGCATTTTCAATGCAGTCCAGTGTGTTTTTTCCTCTCTTTTTATTTTGACCGGTGAAAAATCTTTATTTTCATTAGGACAATGTGCATTCTGGTTTGTTGAAAGCACTGGAACTGACAACACTGGTGTGAACTAGGGCCATTGGAATACGTAGCAAACACTGTGCATGCAGTCTGGATACAGTTTAAAAACACACTGGAAAACATCTGGGTGAACCAGCCTTAAATCATTTTATAGGTAAACAAAGCAAAATGTAACAATTACAATCACTGTATGACAGTTTACAAAAATTAAAACACATTAAAGTTTTGACCAACCAAAATGATGCAATGCTGATAATTGGTTTATACACCAAACTTTTTTCTCTTGAGTAAGAGAACCCAATCACCCAATTCAGGCATCTCATTGAGCACCATATATCAAAGTGTGCTTTTTAAGTGAACGATTGTGAGATGGGGAGATTGGAATGTTTCTGAAATATGGAACAGAGGTGTTGGGTGATTCTATCCTTGATTTTCTGTGCCATCTGTCCAACATAGATCAGATTACAGGAACATGTGAGGACAAATATCACAAATGATGATAAACAAGAAAAAGGATTCTTAATCCATAAAATCTCATCGGTGGGGGATGTCTGAAAACGTCTCCCTTCAATAGCAGGGGACATTGGACACATCCAAGACATGGCTATGAACCCTCCTTAAAACCAAGAATGGACTGTTTTTGAAAATTTGCTTTAATAAACCAATCACGTAAACATTGGTTAAAACAGCTATTTGGGCATGTGTTGGAAATTGGAAATACTCCCTGTAATCAGAAAAAACGTTTCTTGTTTCATCCCGAAGACTGGACAACTGCAAGCATTATATTTAGTGGAAAAAGGTATACATTTAGGGCTGGCATCTTTCCTTTTTGTTGGCCCATATTGCAGAAAATGGTGCGTGAGTGGGGGGTTCCCACAATGTAAACAGCAGGGTTACTTTGCAACTAAGTTGTTTGGGTTAGTCTGTATTCATTTGAACAACACAATTCCTGTTACTCAGTGCTTAACTAATGTGCTAGTGATTTCCTGTATAGTTTTTGAACTTGGAAAAGGACAGCGTGCTCAAAACTGTTGTGTACTGTTGAAATATTTCCCAGAGAGGCATTAAAAGACTTGTATATGTGCATACTATAGTGCATATCCCTCTTTATGTGTTGACACAAATCGCAAAAGCTCACACTTTTATATATAAACATATACAGATTGCTATACAGGTGTTCTGTACGTTTGTGCAGAGTAGATGTACACAAATGTTGTAGTTGAATAACCAAAACTCTTGGAAATTATATTCCAAGGCTGGCAATAATGCTTTTCAAAAATGTGTTTCTTGATTAAAAGCTGAGTGGATCTTATGTGAAAACATTTATAAACAGAACCCTAAATGTTGATTTATTTCATTTATCTTCTGTTTAATTATTAGCATATTACATGAAAGAAAGCGAGCGCACATTTTAAACCAGAAATGGTAAGGAATGATGACTCCCTGCAAGCAGGAAATAACCCATACTACGGTTGAATAAGTTTTGAAATGAGTAATGACCGAATCGGGACAGTCAGCAGAAGATTTGCATGCAGGAGAATCAGCAAATGTCCTAAATGTCTGACCCGTGGAGAATCATAAATCCAGGCAGTCATAATTGTGAACCGTAAAATTCTCTGCATAGAGAAACCTACACAGGTATATTAAAAGGAATCAAATATTTACAGATTTCTGTATTCTCATCACTACTTGTAATGTATCATGGTTGTAAAGGTTGTCCTAAAAAATACAGTATGCTAATATGGAGTTATACCATCTGTAATATATTATTGCATAAGGCGGACCCGAACCTCCCCTTCTGGGGTCCCCCCGCTGGCGCTCTAGATACCTCCTCTATTCTGATTGCCTCATAGCAAGCTGCTTGCCATCGGGGGGTGCTCATCTGCGCTCAATTCCTATCTATGTATCTATGGACACATAGGCCTGCCCTACACTTCCTTCTTACTGGATTTAACTGACAAGCAGCAAGAGCCAATGGCTTTGCTGCTTTCAGCTAAGCCCGTGAATGCAGGAAGATAAAGCAGAGTGGGGCTGCTGGCCGGCACATCCCTTGATCAACAGTGGCATCAGGTACGTGTTTGGAGGGGGGGAGGCACAAACAGTGGAAGTTTTTTTTACCTTAATGCGTTGAATGCGTTAAAGTAAAAAAACATCTGCCTTTAGAACCACTGGATGTTTTTTTTACCTTAATGCGTTGAATGCGTTAAAGTAAAAAAACTTCTGCCTTTAGAACCACTTTAAATGTGCAGTTTTTAAAAGCAGGATGGCTCTGTGAAATAATATCAGGATGCAGGAGAGAGGCAATAAAAATGTGTCAATGTCTATGCAGACACTACCAATCTAGATAGGATTTACACAGGAAGTCTACAATAGCAGAAATTATGTTTTATTCTCTATGACAACATGGAGTGCTCGTTTTGCATGGTTTGTCCTGCCAGCAGAAATATGGTGGCCCTGTCACCTTTGTCTGATACAAACATGCTTGCATGCACAATAATATATTAAAGATATTGTGGAACAATGTGCATTGAAACAGTGATCAAAGAGTCATTAGTATTGGCATAGTCAGCTTGTATGTAGGTTATTTTAAACATGTTAATGTAATTTACAAAGTGATTTTCAATATTTTTGAATATACAGATTTAATTTAAAATAATACCTAGTGATCCTGATTTGACTGTCACTGAAGAGGACTGTTCCCAAAAAAAGGCAAGCAGAGGACAAAGAACTGGTCACCAGTATTGCCTGTGGTCTCCTGGAGCTGATCTTTTCCCACTACTGACTAGTAACCATGCCGTTTTGTGTTAATGGGGTCATCTTGGTACGTGAAGGATATTGCTTCCTCATATTAGAGCTACTCCCAATGACTGGCGATATGATGTCTGGGGGGTAATGATATGTAACAAGCACAGATTAACAAAATGGATGAAGCAGGAGCAGGGAGATGCATGTGCTGTAGCTGTCTCTACAACAAGGAGATCAACAAGCTGCATAGTATCACCAAATCAAAATCTGATTTTGACTCGCAGTTTGAGTCAGCAATGCTTCTCAGACAGCAAACATACAGCTAGACACATTTCATTGAGTGCACTATTGCTTTTTTCTAGTTTAATATGTGTTTATTAAAGGATTTCACATGAAGAAAAAAAACAATTAGCAAAAAGGTGACCAAATGTGATCAAAAGAATATGTGTCCAGCATGAGCAACAAATGTCTGTTAACAACACCAATAGCATCATCAGTCCAATACCAGTGTACAGGATGCTGGACAGGTGCTTTGTTTTGCCCATAAAAGGGTTGTCGTCTCTTTAACCCCTTCCTGCCCCAGCCTATTGTAAAATGATGGTTGGGGGGGAGCAAAGCGGTTCTGGGAGGATGTCATGATGTCCTCCCAGAATGGCACCTCAAGCGCACCCCACGGGCTGTGCTCCAGCACAATCTGTCACCTGCTGTGTCCACCGGACACGGCCGATGACAGATCACTGTACTGGCCTGCTGCCAGTACCATGTGACACAATGAAAGGCTTTCATTGTGTACTATTGTGAAGAGGTCCGTGATGAGCTTAGTCATCACATGGCACAGACAGGGCCAATCACAGCCCATCTGTTCCATGTGTGGCCAATCACAGCTCTTCACAATAGTAAACACTGAATGAGTAGTAGTAGTTCGCGCAGCAATGGGAATCGGAGTTAGGGACCCAGTTGACGCCTTAACAAGCCAAAAAAAATCTCTCTCTTGGCCCACAAATCATCTATTGCTAACCAGTACCAGGAAGTAGGGTACACAATAATCTTATGTGCTCCACAAAATGGATAAAAGAATCCCAGACACTTGCTGGAGCTGCAACCAAGTCGTAAGCACGATGTCCCATATTTTCTGGCACTGTCCAAGCCTAAGGCCCTTTTGGGAGGATGTGACTACTACCATCAAACATTTGATCTCTGTTAATCTTAGTGGGAACCCAGCTACATGTCTCCTTCACAAGACAGAAAGACCCATTCGGAAATATAATCAAGCACTCACTATGCATCTTGTTAATGCGGCCAAGGGCTGAATCCCATCGCTTTAGAGGCAGACACAGCCACCGACTAGAGTCCTGTGGTACTTCAAAATCAACAACATCCTCAGTATGGAGGAACTGACTACCACGCTTAACAACTCTAAAGAAAAGCTTAGGGAGAGGTGGAGGTCTTGGGGATACTTCATTTTAGAGCACCACTCAGGGTGACGTCATCCACCAAACTACACTAGTGTGAAGAGGAATATAACTACAGGTCGGTTGAACACCAACACATTTCGATCAAGACCACACAGATTTTTTCAAGGCGTAATAGTTTTTGCAGTCAAGTGCCTTATTGACAACTACAGCGCACAAACAACACACACAGATTTAAAGGGGCAGAGTTAAACATAAATATTTCTCCATTATGTCAGTTTGGTTAGTCTGGTATGAAATGTGCTTTAACATGCAGACTTTACACACTCACCGGATGCCTGAGTGGCACAGTCATCACTGGGGCCCAATAATACCTCAGGGTAATGTAGACTAATAAACTTCAAGGCTAGTAATATAAAACTTAATAACACACTGTTCCGTATGTGGAGAGATCTAAACTCCACAAACTGAAAGGCTTCTTCAGAGCAATAGGACTATGAATGGACTCCCTCAAGAAATTATTCTGGCCAGTTTAGTAGATTGTTTTAAAAAAATAAAAGATAGATAAATTCCAAAATGCAGAAAATATAACTGGATATTAACATTTATAGGTAAAAACAACAGAGATTGTTGATCCAGGGAACATTCAATTACCTTCATGGGATTAGGAAGGAACTTTTTCCTCGCTGAAGGAAATAGGACCATACTTCATGGGTTTTTTTTTTTTTTGCTTTCCTCTGGATCAGCTGTGAGTATAGGGCTCTGTATATGGAGGTTTTACATTTATGTATCTTTCATTTATATTTATCTATTGGTTGAACTAGATTAACTTGTGTTTTTATCAACAAAATGTAATCAAATACAAGCATCTAGCTTGTAATCAATTGCAAGCCTCAAATAAAATCCGAAGGCGTGGAGAGAAACCTATATACTATATGATATATCAGCAATACAAAGTGCTACCTTATAACTAAACATGAAAATCCATCTCACTGTCCCAAGCATATAAATCCACATAGTTTCCTTCCTAAAAATTCCCTTCATCTTTAGGCCTTGGGGAATTGAGCTGTGGTACTGTTCAAAATGTTGTGCGAGTTGGCTTGTGGGCTTTTTTGATATAATATCATGCAAATGTTAACCTGTACCCTAACTTGCAACTCACTCTTTTCACTCACTCTTTGCCACAAAAGCAACTAATTACATAATCAAAGGAGTGGGATTCCCAATTGGAAAAGGTCTTGATTTTCTCAAAATCAGCACTAATTAAAAAAGAACCACGTCTATATATAACTTGCTTTTGTTCAACCATGGCTCTGTCCCAGGAATGTAGTTAGATCTCACCAAGTGGTCTTTTAGATTTTTTGCCTGTTGTGCAGTGATCAGTGGTCTAAGGCCTACAATCTTTGCCACTTGGGGATTTATTGTTAGTTTATGCTAGTGTTTCACAAGCTCCCTTTATAGCTAATCCCGGAGGATTAAATTGAGTAATAATTCAAGCAAAAGAAGCACCTTTATCAGAACATTTTTTGACTGTAAACTTTTGCACAAAACATTTTCTACTTTCAATAAATACTCTGAACTTGCTTGTCTTGAGCCATCTGTGGGGTAACCTTATCCAATAAAACATTTCTTTAACTCGTTGGCTTCTCACAGAATTCCTTGTCATTTAAACAATTCCTTTGAATTTGGAGGAATTGGCCACGTGAGATGCCCTATAATGGTTGCTGTTGGCTGATGGCATGAAGGAGTTTGTTACTTGCTGTAGGTTTACAATAAGTCTGAGTCTTAACACAACCATACTGTATATTAATTTTTAGATCCAGGAACATGATCTTTCAAGAATCAGTAAAGTATGTAAGTCAAATATTTATTTCATGTATTTTTAACTCCAGACATAAAAGTTTATCTAGTTGATCATGTGACACCCTTCATACCACCAGCACATCATTGATACAGCGCAGATGGAGGGAGGCATAATACAGGGCACATACCATCCCCAAAGGAGTGCCAGAGACCTGATGAAAGTACTTTCCTTAGACAACAAAAAACTTTTGACTCCAGATCAATTCTAGAATATCATATAAAATGATGAAACTCATCATTCTACCGACTTTATTGCCTTAGTAGGTGGGTTACTGTACCAAGCCAATTTGGTGGGGTATCTCCGTGTAAAGTAATTCCAAGTAAATTCCCCACCAACAGTCCTTCTCCACCAAAAGTCTGTCCAATGTCCTCAACACTTCACTTGTATCCAATACAAATGAGGGAAAAGGGTGTACAAGGGTTTTTAAGGTAAAATCAACAAATGTACAAATTCACTCAGTTAGGCCTCCAACTGCCAAGACAATTGGTCTGGTGGCACTACAGGATTCTTATGAACTTTGGGTACTAAACAGAATACTGGCCCTTAGTATTTATTAACTTGCATATAATCTTTATCCTGTATCATAATTACCTCCTGTCACCACCCACGAGTCAGCAGTTCATTGATTTTAGTAACAAGGGAAGGAAAAGACACGGGCATAATAGCATCTATCACTTAATTGTCTGCCTCACAATACTCATCATAGCAACATTCCCAACCTTGTCGCTAGGTTTAATCACTACTTCTTTCAATGATTCCAATTCATCCAAGACTTTTCTTTTACCAACAGTGAGATTGTCTTTCCTCTTTATAGACCAATCTGTTCCATGAATAATTGGACATACTTATTATAGCTAAAGAGAGGAATTTTGTTAGATTTTTGTTTGAAATTAGGCAATCCAATATGCTATGGCCTGACCAGCTTTAGTCAGGCCATACACAGTGCAAATTTCTTTCCTGCAACCAAGAAATTCACATGATTCTCCCATCAACACAGTGCTGACAGCGATTATCACTAGCAGCCGCTAGAGATAATTGCAAGAGAATCCGGCAGGCTGGTTGTACCCAAGCTGATCGATCCTGCTGAACAGGCTGAGATTCGAACTTACTCCTTCCATGCTTCTCTGAGAGATTACATTTTTCACATTTATCCCTATCAGACAAATTGCATACAATGGTAGGTATACAGTACTGTACAAAAGTTTTAGGCAGGTGTGAAGAAACGCTGTAAAGTAAAAATGCTGTCAAAAATATATATTTTATTTATTTTTAGAAATTTACAAAATTGCAAAGTGAGCGAACAGAAGATGAATCTAAATCAAATAAATATTTGGTGTGATAACCTTTTGACTTCAAACCAGCATCAATTCTTACACTTGCACAGTCAGGGATTTTGTAGAATTAGTCTGATGTATGATTAACCAATTATACCAAGTGGGTGCTAATGCTCATCAGTGCCATATGTAGGTTAAAACACAGTTATTAACTGAAACAGAAACAGCTGTGTAGGACAGGGGTCCCCAACCCCCAGGCTGCAGAGCAGTGCCAGTCTGTGACCTGCTGAGGGCTGGGCCGCACGGTAAGGGGTTGACCACAGGCGAGAACGAGGCTCGATCTGCATTGGCGGCTGCTCGCATTGCCACTTGCGCTCTGCCTCTTGTCTTGTCGTCGATGGGAGCCCTGCTGTGCAGCTACACTGCAGAGCTATTATCTTCACAGCAGAAGGTGAGCGGCAAGCGAGCGAATTAAGCTCCACCCCCTGTCAATCAGGGGCAGCTACTCTTCTCCCTCTGACACCCCGGGGCACAACAAACACAAACAGGTCTTGGGAAAACCCTTCTACCTGGTGTAAGGTAAGGAAATATTAATTTATGAAGGACCCTAATGATCTGAGGTGGAGCTCTGTGCAGTGATCCACTCACTGACAGGGTCTCTGTGCAGTCAAACCTCTCTGCTAATGATCTGTAAATACAGATCATTAGCAGAGAGGTTTGACTTTAGAGAGTCCTATTAAAACCCTAACAGTGAGTGGCAATCATATCACCCAGCTTCCATCACCACCAACAACCCCCCCACCCCAGTCCCTTGAATAATTGGTTGCCATGAAACGGCTAAGGTGAGGTTGTGGAAGACATTTTCATGTCACAGGTCATTATACCATGGGCAGTGTCAGGAGAGGTTTTACCTGCTGGTGGTACTGTCAGATCTATGGGCCGCAGTTCCGGTGTCCACCAGCGGGTGTCTCCCGGCAGTCTGGAGCCGACATCATCTCCTGTAATCAGGCATCACCTGAGACTAATAGCAGGAGGTGTATATATGCCCGGCAGATGATGGCACTCATCGCCTTGGTATTGTTCCTTGTGCCCTGACCTGTGTTTGCCAGCCTGTGATCCTGTATCCGTTCCTGGACCCCTGCCCTGCAGTTTATTCCCTTCCGCCTGCTTCCCCTGATCTGTCTTGTTCTCAGCCCTATCTGCTTGATCTTCCCGTGTATGACCCTGGCTTGTTTACGATTACATCTTACTCCTGTGTATATACTTTTGGTTTAGGCAGTTACAGCGTCTCACAAAAGTGAGCACACCCCTCACATTTTTGTAAATATTTTATTATATCTTTTCATGTGACAACACCAAAGAAATGACACGTTGCTACAATGTAAAGTAGTGAGTGTACAGCTTGTAGAACAGTTTAAATTTGCTGTCCCCTCAAAATAACTCAACACACAGCCATTAATGTCTAAACCACTGGCAACAAAAATGAGTAAACCCCTAAGTGAAAATGTTCAAATTGGGCCTAAAGTGTCAATATTTTGTGTGGCCACCATTATTTTCCAGCACTGCCTTAACCCTCTTGGGCATGGAGTTCACCAGAGCTTCACAGGTTGCCACTGGAGTCCTGTTCCACTCCTCCATGACGACATCACGGAGCTGGTGGATGGTATAGACCTTGCTCTCCTCCACCTTCCGTTTGAGGATGTTCCACAGATGCTCAATAGGATTTAGGTCTGGAGACATGCTTGGCCAGTCCATCACCTTTACCCTCAGCTTCTTTAACAAGGCAGTGGTCGTCTAGGAGGTGTGTTTGGGGTCGTTCTCATGTAGGAATACTGCCCTGCGCCCCAGTCTCCTAAGAGAGGGGATCATGCATTCAGTATGTCACAGTACATGTTGGCATTCATGGTTCCCTCAATAAACTGTAGCTCCCAGTGCCGGCAGCACTCATGCAGCCCCAGACCGTGACACTCCTACCACCATGCTTGACTGTAGGCAAGACACACTTGTCTTTGTACTCCTCACCTGGTTGCCGCCACACACGCTTCACACCATCTGAACCACTAAGTTTATCTTGGTCTCATCAGACCACAGAACATGGTTCCAGTAATCAATGTCCTTAGTCTTCTTGTCTTCAGCAAACTGTTTGCAGGGTTGTTTGAGCATCATCTTTAGAAGAGGCTTCCTTCTGAGATGACAGCCATGCAGACCAATTTGATGCAGTGTATGGTATGAGCACTGACAGGCTGACCCCCCCACCCCTTCAACCTCTGCAGCAATACTGGCAGCACTCATATGTCTATTTCGCAAAGACAACCTCTGGATAGGAGGCTGAGCATGTGCACGCAACTTCTTTGGTCAACCATGGCGAGGCCTGTTCTGAGTGGAACCTGTCCGGTTAAACCGGTGTATGGTCTTGGCCACCATGCTGCAGCTCAGTTACAGGGTCTTGACAATCTTCTTATAGCCTAGGCCATCTTTATGTTGAGCAACAATTCTTTTTTTCAGATCCTCAGAGATTTCTTTGCCATGAGGTGTCATGTTGAACTTCCAGTGACCATTATAAGAGAGTGAGAATGATAACACCAAATGTAACACACCTGCTCTCCATTCACAACTGAGACCTTGTAACGCTAACAAGTCACATGACACCAGGGAAGGAAAATGGCTAATTGGGCCCAATTTGGACATTTTCACTTAGGGGTGTACTCACTTTGGTTGCCAGCGGTTTAGACATTAATAGCAGTGTCTTGAGTTATTTTGAGGGGACAGCAAATTTACACTGTTATACAAACTGTACACTAACTACTTTACATTGTAGCAAAGTGTCATTTCTTCAGTGTTGTCACATGAAAAGATATAATAAAATATTTACAAAAATGTGAGGGGTGTACTCACTTTTGTGAGATACTGTATTTATTGTGTGTCACTGGGGTTGGTTAGTCACTGTTTGTCATATTGGAGGTGCGTTTACTTTTGTTTATTTACTTTTCTTATAATAAATTATATTATTTTCACTTGACACATGTTTGGTTCACTCTGTTGCAGTCCACACAATTCTGGTCACACCAGTCCATGACAGGCAGACTGAGCACAGCAACAACATCCAAGGTAGTTACACTAAATAAATCAAAATAAATGAGCGCTAGGTTTTAATCTTGTCCAAAAACCTCAGACAAACCTCTAAATTGGTGAAAACATTGATAATAAATTAGCAATAAAATGTCACCACTATTAAAGTGTATTAACATAAAAGTGTCTAACAAAGCTTCAATGGATTTCCAAACAGGATAGCGGTGTAGCCAACTCCCTTGTGTCCCCCTTCACTGTTTCTCCAGTTAAAAACAAAACTCCAGGTGCAAGATCATGCTGCAACCAGTTTATTCCATAAAACATCAGCAAAGGATAAGAATATCTCTCACTCACAGGCATGGGTGCCCAAGCCAGCACCAGCAGATTCCAGCAGTGTATGCTCTTCCTCGGAACTGCCACTTGCCTCTCCAACAAGATGGCGGAATGGCATGCGTTCCACTGTCCTGGAAACTTCGTCACCAGACTGGAAAACACTTGATCTCCAACAGACCAGACCTGTCTGCTTCCCAGGAGGCATCCATTCAAGCATTGTTAGACCCACTTAAAAACTGGCTGCAAAGATTTGGTGAGTTACAGTCTGAAAGGGGGTCATCTTGTAGACACACAGAGGAGCACTGATTTACAGCAGCATTTTATACGCACATTAAGTGTGTGGATCACGTTGCATAGGACATTTGAGCACACACATTTTGGACACTGATGGACTTTTATGTTAATGCACTTTAATAGTGGTGACATTTTATTGCTAATTTATTATCAATGTTTTCACCAATTTTGAGGTTTGTCTGATGTTTTTGGACAGCATGTAGATGACAGATTACAGAAGCAATTTGTGGCCCAGTTTGTATTTATTTACGGTAGTTACACTGCATCAGCAAGACTTCTTCCAGGCAAAGATTTCAAAGCCGACTGAGGTTTCAAGATGTGCTGTTCAAGCGCTTTTGAAGAAGCATAAATACACGGGCAACCATACCATGGAGCTGCACCCAAAAGGGGAAGTTATGCTTTAAGCATTCCTCCTTTTTGTAGCTGCTGACTCTTAATAAACACAAAAAAGACTGGAACTCCGCTTTAAGGACTGTAGATGCAGTGGTCGACCAAGGAAACTTAATGCAGCAGATGAAAGACACATTATGCTTACTTCCCTTCGACATTGGAAGATGTCCAGCAGTGCCATCAGAGCAGAACTGGTGAAAACCAGTGGGACCCGGGTAAATGGGAGAAGTCTGGCCAGAAGTTCCTCCGGGTACTCCGGTTTCCTCCCACACTCCAAAGACATGCTAGTAGGCTAATTGTATCCTGTCTAAATTGTCCCTGGTATGTGTGAATGTGAGTTAGGGACCTTAGATTGTAAGCTCCTTGAGGGTAGGGACCGATGTGAATGTACAATGAATATGTAAAGCGCTGCGTAAATTGACGGCGCTATATAAGTACCTGAAATAAATTAAATAAAATAAGTTGTCTTAATAGAAGAATTGTGGCCAAAAAAACATATCTCTGATGTGAAAACAAGTCTAGGTGACTCAACTATGCACAAAAACAAAAGAACTAGGGTGCAGAAAAATGGTAGCAGGTGCTCTGGACTGATGAGTCAGAGCTTGAAATATATGGCCATAGCAGGAGGCAGTTTGTTCACTGAAGGCCTGGAAAGCGGTACAATAATGAGTGTCTGCAGGCAACAGTGAATCGTGGTGGAGGTTCCTTGCAAGTTTGGGACTGCATTTCTGTAACTGGAGTTGGAGATTAAGTCAGAATCAATGGTGTCCCCAATGTTGAGAAATACAGGCAGATAATTATCCATCGTGTCATACTATCAGGGAGGTGTGTGATTGGCCCTAAATTTGTTCTGCAGCAGGACAAAGACCCCAAACATACATACATACAGCCAATGTCATTAGGAATTGTCTTAATTGTAAAGAACAAGGAGTCCTGGAAGTGATGGTTTGTCACCCACAGAGCCCTGATCTCAACATCATCGAGTCTGGGATTACACGAAGAGACAGAAGGATTTGAGGCAACCTACATGCAGAGAAGATCTAAGGTTAGTTCTCCAGGATGTCTGGAACAAACTACTTCCTAAATTCCTTCAAAAAACTGTGTGCAAGCATACTTAGAACAATTGAAGAATTGATGCTGTTTTGAAGGCAAAGGGTGGTCACACCAAAAATGTATTTGATTTGAATTTCTCTTCTGTTCATTAATAAAAATAAACTATTAACAGTTCTATTTTTTTTTTGAAAGCATTCTTAATTTACAGCATTTTTTCACACCTGCCTAAAACCTTTGCACAGTAGCGTATTTATCTCATTAATCCCCACCCTATTAGATTGTAAGCTCTTCTGAGCAGGGCCCTCTTAATCCTCTTGTATTTTATTATATTATAACTGTATTGTCTCCCTCCCTCCTACTCCTAGAACTCTCTTCTGTCTTTGATACGGTTGACCACCCCCTCCTCCTCAAAAAACTCCACGCCTTTGGTCTCCGTGACTGTACTCTTCCCTGGTTCTCTTCCTACTTATTTAGCGTTTCTTACAACTCTACTTCCTCCTCTCCTCTTCCTTTCTCTGTTGGGGTCCCCCAAGGTTCTGTTCTTGTACCTCTCCTATTTTCAATCTAAACCTCCTCCCTGGGTCAACTGATGGCTTCCAATACCATCTCTACGCTGACGACACCCAAATCTATTTCTCTACCCCTCAGCTCACTCCCTCTGTCTCCTCACGTATCACTAATTTACTATCAGATATATCAGTCTGGATGTCACACCACTTCCTCAAACAAATCTATCCAAAACCGAACTTATCATTTTTCCTCCCCCATATGCCCCTTCCCCTGATCTCTCTGTCAAAATCGATGGCACAACTATAAGCCCATCCCCACATGCCAAGGTTCTAGGTGAAGTTCGGGACTCTGAACTCTCCTTCAAGCAACATATTCAAAACCTAAACCTCTGCAACATCTCCAAAATACGCCCCTTTCTAACCAATGACACAACAAAGCTCTTAATTCACTCGCTGGTCATCTCTCGCCTCGACTACTGCAACTCCCTTCTCATTGGGTTACCTCTACATAGTCTATCTCCTCTTCAATCCATTATGAATGCTGCTGCCAGACTCATCCACCTTACCAATCGCTCTGTTTCTGCCACTCCTCTCTGTCAATCCCTCTACTGGCTTCCGCTCGACCAAAGAATTAAATTCAAAATACTAACAACTACGTACAAAGCCATCCACAATTTCGCCCCCAGCTACATCACTAGCCTAGTCTCTAACTACCAACCTACTCGTTCTCTTCGTTCCTCTCAAGACCTCCTGCTCTCTAGCTCCCTCGTCACCTCCTCCCATGCTCGCCTCCAGGACTTTTCCAAAGCCTCTCCAATTCTATGGAATGCCCTACCCCAATCTGTCCGCTTATCTCCTACTTAATTAGCTTTTAGACGATCCCTGAAAAGCCTTCTCTTCAAAGAAGCCTACCCTACCCACACCTAACAACTGTTTTCATTTTCTCCATCAGCTCATCCCCCACAGTTATTATCTTTTGTTTCCACTTGACCCTCCCTTCTCTAACGAGCAGGGCCCTCTGATCCCTCCTGTATTGATTTGTATTGTAAGTGTACTGTCTGCCCTCATGTTGTAAAGGGCTGCGCAAACTGTTGGCGCTATATAAATTCTGTATAATCATAATAATATTGTAAAGTGCTGCGTAAACTGTTGGCGCTATATAAATCCAGTATAATAATAATGACAGCACTGGTAAGCCATTCTTGACTAAAACCCATAATACCAAGAATAAAAGACAACAGAAATGGCTTGTTAATCTTTATGGCTGTATGCAGTGAATGTAAAACCGAAGATATAAAGCTGACAGTTCATACAATTCCATGTAATTGGGACAACCTGCCTACATGATCATTGTGAGCATTGTGCACTCTTTCAATCTGCATTGGATAGACTGTTAGTCAGGGGTGGTCAACTCTGTGGAGCCCTATGATGTGGCCTGTGACCTCAAACGAGGGAGGTGCATACCCTAGGTCAGACACCTGTTGATCATGATCTGGGCTTGTCGACCTGCAATCCCAGAGCATCAGAGTGCAGTGAGCTGGCAGCGCAGGGAGCAGCCGGCTGCAGTGGGAGCAGGAGTCGCATAAGTCGATGTTTCCTCTGTAGCGCTGGCTCCTGTCCCAGGTGGAGTGGTACCAAGTGCACTCCGCCTCTAATGCTTTCTAGCAGCCTGTAGAGCGATGCCAGCAGCTGCAAGTAGAAAAGTAGGTCAGTGTACTAAACAACACATGCACTGGGCATAATAGCTTTTGCAATGGGCAATTAGCACCTATAAAAAGGCTAACAATTATAAGGCTATTTTCACACTGATCCGCAGGTGCAGTACAGTACACCTGCAGCTTTCCTGTAAGTTAGCTGCTGAATGTAGGAGTTTTGGTGCGCTTTCAGAAAGTGCACCACACCCGCAAGATATAATAGTGGGTAAACATCCAACAAGGATTGGTCCCACAGAAAATGATGATCCCAATTATTGTTTAAAGATCTTCAATATGCTAAAAAAAAAAATGAAATTCTGCACCAATTCATTTAATTGTGGCCCATGAATGGTTACCAAATCACTTAAGTGGCCCTCACTCTTCAAAAGGTTGAGCACCCCTGCTGTCCCTGTGAGTATCTATATTCTAATAAAAGAGTGTAATAGAACTGCGCTTATAGAATATTTGTAGCTGCTGGCACTTCACTAGACATATAGTGCATAAACAATAGTTCAGCGCTGAAGGATAAAAAACATACATAAAGCAAAAACTAATATTAACTACTGGTTCAGAGATATCGGTCCCAGTACCACAAAGTTATGAAATAAACAACACTGATCAATGTGAGATGTCTATGGTGGTCCAAAAGTGATAATCAAATGGTAGTGAAATGCAAACGAAAAATTCATAGATATTAAAAAATCAATAGTCCAGTAAACAGTAGTCTTGTTGTGGAAAAATTAGTCCCATAAAAGATTAGATTGGTGTCACCCATGAGATAACAGAATATTGGAAAACTCCACCATCAATCTGTGGTCCACCACCAATGTGTAAAGCCAGCAAGCTTACTGGAAAATGTGGACTCATATACTGCAAGTATTGAGTCAAACACGCAGTTACAGGAAATCACTATTGTTTATGTATCTCTATTCCAGTTTGTGAATTTTCTGAACCTCTTTGGCTGCTTTATTACTCTACTATCTCTTATGCTCCTCTTTTCTTGAAAAGACTGTCATTAACCACTAGCATCTGCTGCCAGCTTCTATGTGGAACCATGTGATCTTTATATCTGTGCTTCACTTTACCTGCTGCATCCTGCTTAAATGTGCTGGATGTTTCTTTAAGGCTTCTATGTGGAACCGTGTGAACTATTAACTTTATATTTGTGCCTCCATTTACCTGCTGTATTCTGCTTATATATGCTGGATGTTCCTTTAAGGCTGGGTTCACACTTATGCAAATTGGATGCGGATTACCCTGCATCCAATTTGCATTACAGGAGAGTGGGACCGCCTCTCAATGGAGCCGGTTCACACATCTCCGGGGCAGCCACCGAGCGCACTGCAGAAGGGTCCTGTGCGTCTTTGGATCGGTTTCAGGTCCGAATTAAAAAAATTCTGACTTAATTCGCACCTGAAATGGTGAATGGAGACGCACCAGACCCCCTGCAGATAGTGTGAACTCAGCCTCAAGGATGATTGCTCAGCAGAATACAGGTTGCCTATCACATGCAGTGTGGTGACTGGATGTTGATCTAGCAGCTGGGGGACTTTTACCTGCATAGTACAGCCAGAAAGATTGATGGAGCATCCCCAGCCACCCTGTTTGCAGGTCCTGTGATGCTTATTCAGCTTCAGTAGAACTTTAGTAAAGAAGGCCATATATTATGCAATTTTCTTTTCTTCAACCATTGGCTGAAGGAAAGAAAATTGCTCGATTTCCCCATTAACACAGTCAGTATCGACGGGGAAATCCATACCGCAGTGCTATTGTATTCTGCTGGCGGGGAGTCTTTCTCACCGGCAAAATACAATGATCACTGCCGGCAGCTATAGCCGTCAGCAGTGTTGGGGTAAAAAAAATGACAGGCTGGTTGTACTGTTGATCGATGAATTGACTTCAGTACAACAGCCTGTCCATAGACAGATCGAAGTTCAGCCAGTTCAGCAGGAATTTTGATCTGTCTATGGTTGGCTTTAGATACTGGTATCGCAGGGTGTGATCAATGATTGTTGAGCAGTATGACTCAGGATTGGGAGACATGTTGTCACCTTTTAAATTTTTCCGGTGGGAATTATTTTGTACGGGGTTGTGCATGTTAAGTTTTGTACTAAAAAATAAAACATATTTAAGTTAAGCTTTCCATGTGACCATTTCTGTCCTATTTCAGAAATACCCTATAATATACTCAACATTTGAAAAGGAAACAAAAAGGCATCAGTATATGACAAATGTATATGTTCAACTAAAATAAATGTCTGTACTCAAAAATATAAATAAAACATATGATGTGCTAGAGGGGAGTGACCACATGTGAACCCCTAACTGTCTCAATGTTTACAGCATTGTATAGAGAGTTAAGTGACAATATTGGGTGTTAGCATGGGGGTCATAACCCTCTAGCACCACATATGTTATATATAAATGCTGTTCGTATTTGACATTTTTTAATTTCTGTTGTTCAGGACAAGGATGGGACTAGACCTGGTTTTGTAGCCTCCTCCAGCTCAGTCAGTTTACCTCATTTTTGGCAATATATGTCCATCTAAGTAATCTGTGTGCCAGTATGCCTTTTGAATTTGCTAGTAGAGTAGAGACTGGCCAGGAAGGCATTACTTGACAAAGCTGGCAAGCCTGAATATGTATTGCAGTATATACAAACAAAAATAAGTTTCCAGAACAAAAAAAAAGGAAAAAAAAATGTACTGAACTAAAACTGTTTTTCAAATAAGAAATGTAAATGTACAAAATAGTTAAGTAAAAAAAAGTTACATAAGTAGAGTTTTCTTTCCTGTACACCAGTTGTTAAAGGCTAAGTCCACCTTTTACAAAAAAACAAAAAAATACAAAATCTAAATGACACACATTTGCAGAAAGAAAAATGCTTTTTTTCTTGGCAAATGAACCAATAAAACATTACAACAGCTGTCAGTGGATCACAGGTGCAGTGCTAGGCTCCTGCAGGCTCTTCCTCAAGACACCATAATGACACACAAGCATACAATCTTTTTTTTAAAGTTGTGATTAAGCTTAATTATCCTTGCCTTTGCTAGCTTTCCCTCAAGAAAAGTGAGGACTGGGATATCTTTCTACCTTTTTCCTTTAAAAGCATGAACATGTATACTTAGAGGAACCGAGTATGCATATATATGAAAGAATTAATAAAGTAGATGCAAACCCGTTCACTAAAATCTCATACAAGCTTTACCATGTTAAAGTGTAAGTTCAACTTTACCAAAAAGCACACTATACTGTTCCATATGGGTATAACAGCATAATGTCCTAAATGTACCTTCCAACCAGCCTTTTGGTTTAAAAAAACGTGGTCCAAAACTGCATTAACTCTTTCGTTGCCAGGTCTGAACATTGTAGCCATCGGGATTGTGTGTAAATCTGACAAGCAGACTCCTGCCAATCAGTTGGAAGCATTCGGGCGGCTTTGCTCCCACCCGATTGCTTCCACACACCCCCAGTAAAGGGAACCTAAAGGGTTAATCTTCTGCAAACCGACCTGAAACAGCTACTGCTGTTTCTCCAGTGTGAAAGCCTGAGGGCTTTCACACTGGAGCGGTGCGCTAGCAGGACGGTTAAAAAAGTCCTGCTAGCAGCATCTCTGGAGCGGTGTGTATACCGCTCCTCCACCGCTCCTTCCCATTGAAATCAATGGGGCACCGCGGCCCTTTCTTGGCCGCTAGCGGGGGGGGGTAAAACTGCCTTCGCTAGCGGTCGAATACCGTCGCAAAAACGACGGTAAAGCGCTGATTCACCTCCCTCCCCAGTGTGAAAGGGGCCTTAGTAACACTTTAATACACTATATGGAGTTAGGTTTGTTACATTTGGTCTGATACCATCCTGGTCTAAAAGCCCAATGGGATGAAGACAGGTTTGTGCAGTCACACTCCTCGGAGTTGATCATACAAGCTATGTAGAAGCACTGGTAATCGCTTGTTGGAAAATCCACACGTGAACAGGTCAGAACGGGCATACAGGTATCCTGAATGTGCCCCTTACAGTCCATATGGCTCGCCATACAACAAAGAGTGGCAGGATCAGAATCTACAGATGATATGCAATTGTCCCCAACAAACATGCTCAGGGGAAGGAGCACATCTATCTGTCCTTAAACAGCACAGATGAACTATCACATACTTTAGTGGACCCCTTTAAAGCAATACAAATACTAATGATATATATAACCAATCTATCCTACTTTGTTTATTTTTACTCACAAACTCCCTTGAAATGGATGCTTATTAGGAAAGCGCCCAGCATCTGTTCTGTGTCACCATAGCAACACTGACTAGGACAGCTGAATGCATAGATTACGTGGCAGTATCTCTAATCCCACCGAAAGGACAGGCTGCGGTACACAATGAAAGGACTGGACTAAGACTATAGCCATCTGAACTTTCATCTCCATCCATGCTATCAGCCACTAATACAGATAAATGACTCCGTAATCTACTTGCAGAATATATTTGGTACTCACAAGTACTATGCTAATATTTTGCCTAGCTGAATTAATGGTATGTTCCCCACCGACATCTAAAACTTTTTATTTTTTTTATTTTACACCTAATGATTATTAACAAGAATTATCTCTGCTCAAAACTGATATTTCAGTCTTGGGTTGGCAATAGAGCGTTAAATAATTTACTTTTCTTTAGGCTGCAGGGACTCCAGTGGCAATATTGTTCTGCAGTAGTCTGTGTCAGCTTCATAATTGTGTTAGGGCTCATTCACAAGGGTGCTCAGATCCATACACCTGTGCAGACAGCTGCGTTTATCTGATCAGGAGGCACCAAAGCCCAAAATCTACCCTTTCAGTGCTACCCCCCCCATTATGATTACAGGGAACAGACAAGCAGGCAGGATCATTACCCTATCTCCTGGTCCGGCACTATCCTCAACCTCTCAAAGCTCCTGTCTGTGGGTGGTCCCTCAGCATCACCATATACAATGCAGGGTTTGGGGGGGGGGGGTGCCAGCACCCGTGTATACTTCCATCTGGTGTCCCCAGTTATATATGATGATCTTCAGTAGAATTTTGGGGCTTAATTACTACTTGAGTAACGATTTGTAACAATAGTCTTTCAGGCTTATTCAAAGAATACACAGAAGTACAGTAAAGCAGAGCAATTAATCAATTTAATGTAGTAAGCAGATATAGGTTACTGCACTCTGCACATTATTATTGCTCGCAATCTTCCTCAACATACTAAGTCTGTATGTTACAACATGTTCCATTTCCATGTTCCGTAGCAAGTTCCATTATCAGCATTTTTGAAATGTGTGTGTGCAGGCAGAACCCCAAACCACAAATAGCAAGGAGATGGCTGCTTTGCTAATGAGCACCTGTCTCCAGCTCCCAGCACTTGCCTGAAACACGCACTAGCACAAGAAATGCATTATTCTTTAACCACTTTAATACAGGGCATTTTGTCAGGACTGTGATATTACGGCGGACACATTGGACACTTTTGACACTATTTTGGGACCCTTGACAATTATACAGCGATCAGTGCTATAAATATGCACTGATCGCTGTATAAATGTCACTGGCAGGGACACTAGGGGCGATCAAGGGGTTAAATGTGTTACCTAGGGAGTGATTCTAACTGTGGGGTGAGGGAACTGACTGGGGAGGTGACCGATCAGTGTTCCTATATACAAGGAACAGACGATCTGTCTCCTCTCCCATAACAGGATGTGGATCTGTGTGTTTAGACACACAGATCCATGTCCCTGCTCTGTGACAAGCAATCGCGGGTGCCCGGTGGACATTGCGGCTGCCGGGCATGCGCAATGGCTCCCGAGTGACGTGGCGGGCGCACACCCCCTAGACGGCCAGGAAGCAGAGGACGTCATATGACGGCCGCCCAGGATGAGAGAGCCACCTTGTGGCCGTCATATTACTATACTCGGGATGGGAAGTGGTTGAACACTTCAGTACCTGATACTTTTACCCACTTCCTGCCCAGGCCAATTTTCAGCTTTCAGCACTGTTGAATCTTGAATGGCAATTGTCTGGTCATGCAACGCTGTACCGTAGCTCTGTATTAAATTTTTATCATTTTTTTTCACAGAAATAGAGCTTTTTATTGGTGGTATTTAATCACTATTGAAGTTTTATTTTTTTCCAAACAAAAATACAATACAACTTTAAGAAAGTTTATTTGTAATCATTACTTGGGTCAAATTGACATTTGTTTTCAACTGCAGTGATAAGAAATTTGGAAGGTGCAGGATGGAAATTTTTTCGCTAACAAATTTCTAACAGTGTATGTGGTTTTCGTTCAGTAAATTCAGTTCAAAATCAAATGTTAAAAGCAAACAACATTTTGAACTACTTTCTAATGACATTTGTCTAGCCATCAAATATATTGAGAATTTTTGTATGAAAATCAACCAGTGTATACCCAGCTTTAGTTTATTCCAACCCAGGCTATTGTCAATGGAAATCTTTATGTTTGATCTGAACATGGGGCAAATTAAAACATAAGATTAAGCCATCAGAATTAATTTTTCATACATCTGACACTGTTCATGTATCCACACTACTGTTTTGTACTGCCTCGTGAAGCTACATGTATTCTATATCTTTTTGGTCATATTTTCTTAAAGCAGAACTTTACCTATAACAACTTGATAAAAAATAATGTACTTTAGCAAGGAACATACTGTACATTCCACATTAAGCCCGGGTTCACACTAGAGCGATCTCAGAGATCGCATTGTGAATCGCACCCGCACTGCAGGTGCCGATCACATGTGATCTCTGAGCAATGCGAGTTCAGCCATACAGTTGAATGGTTGAACTCACATTGGATGTGCACAGAAAATAGTGCAGGGACTTGTTTTTCCCCGCACTAGAATCGGATCGCCTGGGTGTTCTCACCCAGGCGATCCGATTCCTGTGTGAGTTCACAGTTCACACTGCAATCTGTGAACTAAACTGGGGGTGTCAAAAGTTAATGACACCCGCAGTGGTTCGCACAAGGCAGTGTGAACTGCCTGCGGAATAGGGGCGATGTGGGAACCGCCACGCACGAGTGTAAACCCAGGGCAGGGCCGGACTGGGAATGAACACCAGCCCTGGAAAAAATGTCATACCAGCCCCATAGCATTATTATACCAGCCCAACAGCATAACGTCATTATTTTCTTGTTCATAAAATGGAAAACCATGTTTTTAAAAGCACATTTGGCTGCAATTGATGGGTACAGTGGCTGCGTTTGATGGCACTGTGGCTGTGTTTGATGGGCACAGTGGTGGCAATTTATGGGTACAGTAGCTGCGCTTGATGGCACAGTGGCTGCGTTTAATGGGCACAGTGGCTGCAATTGATGGGTACAGTGGCTGCGTTTGATGGTACAGTGGCGGTAATTTATGGGCACAGTGGCTGTGTTTAATGGGCACAGTGGCGGCAATTTATGGGTACAGTGGCTTGCTTTTGATGGCACAGTGGCTGCGTTTGATGGTACAGTGGCGGTAATTTATGGGCACAGTGGCTGCGTTTAATGGGCACAGTGGTGGCAATTTATGGGTACAGTGGCTGCGTTTGATGGCACAGTGGCTGCGTTTGATGGCACAGTGGCTGCGTTTAATGGGCACAGTGGCGGCAATTTATGGGCACAGTGGCTGCACTTAATGGCACAGTGGCTGCGTTTGATGGCACAGTGGCGGTAATTTATTGGCACAGTGGCTGCGTTTAATGGGCACAGTGGCGGCAATTTATGGGTACAGTGGCTAGCGTTTGGCACAGTGGTGGCAATTTATGGGTACAGTGGCTGCGTTTGATGGCACAGTGGCTGTGTTTGATGGGTACAATGGCAGCGTTTGATGGGCACAGTGGCTGCAATTTATGGGCACAGTGGCTGCGTTTAATGGGCACAGTGGCTGCGTTTAATGGG